>NC_053155.1:318950781-319250781 GCF_016835505.1 Polypterus senegalus | reverse complement strand
GACTTCCTGCCTACATGAGGTCAACATGCGCAATTCCAGGAGCATCCGACATTTGAATTCCCATCTTGGTTTACGTTGCTTTATTTTTCAGGATTTTCGACTCCTGGTTACAATCTCATTTTTGTCGTTTCTGGTTTGGTGTACAGGACTTTGACCACCTGACGACCGGTGGGGCTGCCATTATCCGATTACGACTCTTGCTCGTTTTTCTCGAGCTCGTCTCATCCCTTTCGCTCTCTCCTATCCTCGTCAGGAGTCTCAGCTTCACCGCCCACCACATCCCGCTTCACTGCCAGACCAGAACTGCCACCTCCTTTCGGTTACCCGCATTTCCCAGGATGCCTTGCCATCGTTCAGATGCCACTATGTCTTGTTCCTCCCGCCTTACGCCAGCTCCTGTGGTTTTGTTTTCTGCATTGTGTCCACTACATTGCTCAGCAGACGTGATTACCGCCACAACTTGGCGACCTCAGACCGTTTTGAATTGATGTCACAATCAGGACAGGAGACACGTGTTTCTTTTTTCTTATCATATTTTTCTATTTCTTACGCATGAGAAGATTGAAGGTGAGTGCCTGGTCTTATGTTATTATGGGCGACCACAACACAAAGCTTAGTGACCTCCACATTTCCCCGACACGCACATTAACAATTACAGCGTTGTGAACAGTACTAATGGCTCTCTTGTCATCCTGCTTAATAGCAATCATTTTTGCCTTTTTTCCAGGCACCTACTAGCACCTCTCTGTAGCATCACGTGACTGAAGTCCCCTCGACATATCACAGCAGTCCAGTGTCGTATCTGTGTTGGAGTCCAATGACCATTTCACATTAACTTCACCGTCGCTTGATTCAACTAATGTTCAGCTTCAGTTGGTTCTAAAATGGACTTTACAGCTTCTCGTTTACACACCATTGTGTTTTGGTTGAAGGCTCCGCCCAGCTCATGAATATTGATGAGTTACCCTATGAGTAGCAAATTGCATGCAAATATTCCTGATTGTTCGCAGCTTGATGTTATTTTATCCACTAGGGGGCAGCAGGAGTTGAAACTGTAAGGCATCACACGTCACACAGAGTCTGACTCGGGAATAACCGGAATTACATAGAATTCCAAGCCCGATTCACTTGAAGAGAGTTTTGTGAAAGGAACAAGAAACATTGAACATGAGTGCACATGAAATAAATCTGACTTGACTTGCCTCAGAGTTTTAATTATTTTCTTAATGTTAGGTTATTTGGGCGGCACGGTGGCGCAGTGGTAGCGCTGCTGCCTCGTAGTAAGAAGACCCGGGATCGCTTCCCGGGGCTTACCTGCGTGGAGTTTGCATGTTCTCCCCGTGTCTGTGTCGGTCCCTCGATATCTGACTATTACGTTTTGCGTGTGTCACAAACGTGCGACTAGGAGTGAGCTGAGTGGACCAAGTGGTGGTGATTAACCACCAGGGCAGGGAGTGGTGGGGTGCAGCAAACCTACCTCTGTTATCTGTACAGGCCAAATATGGGAAAACCTGCCTGATTCAACGACACTTCTGGTTCCGGCTCCCCCAGACTGACCTCACTTCTGGTTCCGGCTCCCCCAGACTGGTCACTTCTGGTTCCGGCTCCCCCAGACTGGTCACTTCTGGTTCCGGATCCCCCAGACTGGTCATTTCTGGTTCCGGCCTCTCCAGACTGACATCACTTCTGGTTCCAGCCCTTGCACACTGATGTCACTTCCAGCCAGATGACATCACTTCCTCCTTTCGTCTTATAAAGCCGCCATCTTTCCTCCACCAGTCAGTTCAGTGGAGAACTCAAACCAATGCATATGAGTGCTGTACAAAAACTCTTATGCAGTCAGGGACAATATATAGGTGGCTGCTCCAAACCTTTTTTGTGTGTGTCATGGCTCTTCATTTCACACGTGTGATCTTTGTGTTTCTTTCGATCTTCGACGTTTCGACTTTGATTTCCGGTTCTGTCGCTTGTGTTTCTGACTTCTGGTTTGGACTTGCACGTCGTTTCTTGTAATTCATCATCTTAAAAGCTTTGATTGACTCTCAGCAGTCAACCCAACCAACTTCTTGCTGTTGGGTTTCTCTATTAGGCTCTGCCTCAAGATAGGGCCTAACGTTTTAGTTACAAATTCCATGCTTTACCTCCTGATCCTCAATTTAAAAAGAAGGACCTCTGCCTTTCTCTGAAGTCACGTTATACCAATATTTCAGAAAATTATTTTGTCATTCAACGGTTTAACACTTCCCATCTCCCCCTATTGTGATTTTACTTGGTTTGGCCCATTGTGGCCTTTCCGAGCTGTGAAGCCTGCTTCTTGAGTTTGAGGCCTGGCTGATTCTAATGTCCAGACCTCTCTTTGTTCAATGTCTGATCCTGAGTATGAGAGCTACCAAGTCATCATAATGTTAGAAATGACAGTTTGGATGTCCCGTCTGAATGCTGTGGTGTGTTCTTAACCTTAATCTTTACAGCATTAGACAGAGGAGCTCCAGATGTGATGTTCCCGATGTTTAACCCCCCACCATGGCTTTGTCTTCTTTTCAGTGAGCCCTTTATCATCTTCTCCGGAGGCCTGTCGTACGATAAGGCGAGCAGAAGGCCCAGCCTGACAATCATGCATGGCAAATCCATTACGGTGCTGGAAATGGACCACCCCATCGTGGAGTTTTTGACGCTCTGTGAGACGCCGTATCCAAATGGTGAGTAGGGGAGGAAAAAAAAAAGAAAAAACAAAATAAAATGTTTCTGTTTTCATTAGCAATTCCAAGTGGTGCGTGTGAGCGGCTTTAATAAGCTTCTATAAATGTAATTCTGTATGAAATCAGAATTTACATAATTGCTCTCTGCAGATATAGCATTCCAATTAGGAAAATTGTTTCTGCCTTCCCGAGATTGAATATTGAATATTCTCCACCAGTGCGCTCGCTCATTCCTCCAGACGGCCTTTTATTTATTTAATTTTTTTTTCTTCAGGCCTCAGGGACCATTTAGGTTTTACTCTTTACGGTTCCTACTCTCATAAAGACATAGAAGATTCAGTGTGACGTGGCGGCCGAGGCACTGGACTTTGAAGCCAAAAGTTTTTTTGGGTCAGCATCTGCCTCACTGTGTCACCCTGAGAAAAGCATGCTTGTCCCACTCGACATGATTATTCAGTGGGGCAAACCAGCCCCTAGACCGCCACAACCTACGCTCCTTCGCGAGACCCCAGCTCGTGCTGCCTTCCCCTTCCAGGTGACCCGATCGTCATCCCGAGACTGCTGCTCACGTCTTTTACGCTCTATTCATTCTCTCTCTCTTTCGATCTCCGATCCTCGATCTCCCTGTGCCGGCCCGTACTTATCTGGTTAAATCACACGCCTCAGGCAGCCGATGAAGGAATTGAGAAGGATCGCACCTTCACGTGCAAGTGCAACTCGCCCCAATTACCTCATCAACTCTCCGTGGACGTGATTGCATGACACGGCTATCTGGATTTAAAACTGGCCTTTATTTTTTTTTGAAGCCGCAGACCTGCTATACCACAGTCAAAACATCAAATACATTTCACAAATGCCAGCGCGTTCACAATGAACCGCAAGGGACTGGGTTGAGGCTGTCAGTCGTCCAGTCTGTAGAGGGAGTTGTTAGAATACAGCGCCACCCTGTGAATTGGTGAAGAATTTCCACCACCAGAGCCTTTATAAAGGCTGAGGCACCAACTGTTAGCGATCTCTGTGTAATGTTACAAGATAAATGATAAAAATGTCAGGCAAATTGTTATTATTGTAAAATAACGTTGGTGGATGTCATTTTGTGGTGTGGCGGACGGTCAGGACACCCCTTTGACACTGGATCCCGGGAAGCAGCCATGGGATGCACACTACATCCCCCAGAAAGTGTGGTGGCAGCCCTCCTGCATTACATCGTGGCCACAGACATGGGACTTCAGGGCTCAGACCTGTTGGGTCCCGTGGTCACCACCGGGAGGAGCTGAATGGCTTAACAGTACAATACAATACAATACAATACAAGTTATTCTTGTATAGCCCAAAATCACACAAGAAGTGTCGCAATGGGCTTTAACAGGCCCTGCCTCTTGATGCCCCCCCCAGCCTTGACTCTGTAAGAAGACAAGAAAAAACTCCCAAAAACACCTGTGTAGGGAATAAATGGAAGAAACCTCAGGAAAGGCAACTCAGAGAGAGACCCCTTTCCTGGTAAGTTGGGCGTGCAGTGGGTGCCAAAAAGAAGGGGGTCAATACAATACAATACACAGAACAGAACAAATCCTCAATACAGTATAAAAAATAAAAATTTACAAGTACGGAGCAGAATTTAACAGTGGATGATATCCCATAATAGGATTTGGATTTGTTCAGAGTCCATTAGATCTCGGCCATCCAGCTGCCTCCCCCTTTTGGCCATTCCACAGCTGAGTCAGCCAATCCGATGAAAGGATCCCTCTACCCGATGATTCCTGTGATCCCCCATCAGAGATGACTTTACCTTAGGCTGGCAAAACAACTTGGCAGGTGGGCCGTGGCACCGAGTGCCATATTTGAGTACTGAGAAGAGAAACAGAACAGGTGAGGGTTAGTATTCAATTCTAACTATCATGTTACTTATATTTTAGTGCTAATGAGTAACAGCAGAGATGCAGTCTGTACAGTAAATCAGCAGCTCTAGTCAGGGTGTGCTAAACTAAAGTTGTGAGTCTTGAAAACTGAGACTGAAGGGGCATCTCTTATAGTGGCAGGCAGACCAGTCCACAGTTTAGGGGGTCCTGTAACTAAAAGCTCGACCTCCCACTGTTATTTTATTAATCCTTGGAATCCTAAGCAGACCAGCATCTTGAGATCTTAATGTGCGCTCAGGTTTGTAAGTCATGATAAGTTCAGACAAGTAAGCTGGACCTCGGCCATTTAATACTTTATATGTTAAAAGGAGGATTTTGAAATCTGCTCTAAACTTAACTGGGCACCAGTGTAAGGATTTAAGAACTGGAGTTATGTGTTCGTATTTTCTTGTTCTTGTAATAATTCTTGCAGCCACATTTTGAATTAACTGGAGGCTGAATAAAGAACAGTTTGAACAGCCAGTGAACACCGTATTGCAGTCGTCAATCCTACTAGAGATAAATGCAGGAATTAATTTCTCAGAATCCTGTTTATTTAGAAAGCACCTTCATTTCCCAAGATTTTTAAGATGGAGGAAACCTGATTTGAACAACTTTGTATAATGTGTGCTTTAAATGACCTGCTAGAGTCAAAGAGACCTCCGAGATTGTGGGCTGATTCAGTAAAATTAATGGGGATTCCAACTGAGTTAAATGATAAAAGAATATAATTGTGATCAGCGTCATTCCCTCCAGCAGTTAACATCTCTGTTTTATCTGTATTTAGAGACAAGTAGTTCTCATCCATCCACTCCTTTAATTCACTAACACAACTAATTAAAGACAACATCAGAGAAACTTCATTTGATCTAAAAGAAAAGTAGAACTGGGTGTCATCAGCATACGAGTGAAAATTAACATCTAATGAGAGACCCCAATGGACGCCTGTAAAGTGAACACAGTGACGGTCCGAGTCCTGAGCCCTGCGGGGCACCATATCTCACTTCTGTGTGTAATGATGGAGTCCTGTCAGCACATTTCTGTACGTATTGGAATCGATTTGATAAATAAGAACTAAACCAAGCGAGCACGGGGCCTGTGAGCCCAACATCTTTTTCTAGTCTGTGCAGTAAAATCGAATGGTCACTGGTGTCAAATGCTGCACTTAAGTCTAACAACAGAATCACAGTGGAGTTTCCTTCATAAGAGGATATCAGAATGTCGTTTAAAACTCGCGTCCGTGTCGTTTCTGTAATATGACCAATGCGAAAACCAGACTGGAATTTCTCAAATAAATTGTGATGCGTAAGGTGTGACTGAAGCTGATTGGCTGATTAACGAGCCAGTGTGGGCTGGAATGCAGCCACACCCCTAAATTAGGTAATTTATCACCTGAAGCACTTCTGAGTGGGCTATAAGAGGACCCTGCAGCCACTGCTCAGGGCACCAGAGTCGGGAGGAAGAGGAGGAGGACAAAGCGGACTGGGAAGAGTGGAAGAAGAAGAGAGTGATTTTTGTGGGTATTTTTCTTTATTTTTGTGTTTTGGGACTGTATAGGGCTTGTGGGACACGGGGAAGACATGCCGCACAGCTGAAGAACAAATAAATCTTATATTTTCATTTTCACGTGCCTCCGTTGTCAACCTTTGTCGGGTCGGCGCCAATGAAGCGCTTCTGCCACAGTGGGTAATATTTTCCTTTCCTGTGGAAAATTTTGGGCATTATGCTTCCACTTTTGGAATTCAAAGCAACTTCCAAACGAATCCTGCCGACTACGCCAAGTTCAGGTTCAAAGTTTTATTGTCATTTGCACAGTAAGGAAACATGTTTCCCTGTACAATGAAATTCTGTCTTTGCTGTCCACACAAATGGTTAACAAACCAATATATAAGGATAAACATAAATAATAAGTAACAAAGGCAGCATAAAGTATAAAAAACAGAACAGAAGTATAGAGTGTAATGTGCAGGAAGGTGTGTGATGGACAAGTCAAATACAGTTGTGTGAGGTAGGTGGAATGAGGTGGACAACAGTTATAAACTCCAGTCAGTCATTTAGGAGTCTAATGGCTTTGGGGAAGAAAGAGTTCTTTAGCCTGGAAGTCCTGCATTTCATACTCTGTACCTCCTGCCTGAGTCTTTAGAAGTCTCTAGAACACTCGAGACGAGAACAGGCCATTCCAATAAAACTCGCCAGTCCTGTACACTTATTTCTTCTAAAATAACATCAAGTCGAGTTTTGAAAGTCCCTAAAGTCCTCCTGTCCACCACACTACTTGGTCGCTTATTCCAAGTGTCTGTCGTTCTTTGCGTAAAGAAAAACTTCCTAATGTTTGTGTGAAATTTCCCCTTCACAAGTTTCCAACTGTGTCCCCGTGTTCTTGATGAGCTCATTTTAAAATACAAGTCTCGATCTACTGGACTAATTCACTTCATCATGTTAAACACTTCAGTCAGGTCTCCTCTTCATCACTGTAAAGGCAACGCTCTTGTAATCTTCACTCATAACTCATCCCCTGTAGCCCTGAATCAGCCTAGTCGCTCTTCTCTGGACCGTCTCTAGTGCTGCTATGTCCTTTTTGTAGCCTGGAGACCAAAACTGCTCCCAGTACTCCAGATGAGGCCTAACCAGTGTGTTATAAAGCCTGAGCAGAACCTCCTGTGACTTGTACTCCACACATCAAGGCGCTATATAACCTGACATTCTGTTAGCCTTCCTTATGGCATCTGCCACAAATCTTCCGAAGCCTGTCTGCTGTCCAAGTCTTTCTGTAATGATATAACGGATTCCAGATTATCTACCAGTCCACCTATCTTGGTATCATCTGCAAACTTAATCAGCTTGTTCTTTATATTCCTATCTAAATCATTTCTATATATTAAAGATAGCAGCGGCCCCCCCAGCACTGCCCCCTGCTGGTCACAACTCTTAATATCAGCCAGTTCTGATGAGGTCCCTCACATCATCACCCTCTACTTCCTGTGTCTGAGCCAATTCTGCACTCATCTACACACCATACCCTGAGCTGCCACTTCTTTTAGTTTGATGCCCACCCTCTCATGTGACACCTGATCAAATGCTTTCTGAAAGTCCAGATCAATAACATCATCTGCTCCTCTCTGGTCGTATTTGTTGCCTCCTCATAGAATTCCAGCCTGTTAGTAAAACACGACCTTCCTCATGGATTGGAATGGATAAGATGGATGGGAATAGAGCTGAGAGGGTTGAGTGAGTTGATCAGGACCTCCTGTGACTTGAACTCCACACATCAAGGTGCTATATAATCTGACATTCTGTTAGCCTTCTTAATGGTTTCTTTGCACTGTCGGGAAGTCAATAGCTTAGAACTGCCACTTCTTTTAATGTGATGCCCAACCTCTCATGTGGCACCTTATTAAATGCTTTCTGAAAGTCCACATCAATAACATCATCCACTCCACTTTGATTGTATCCTTTTGTTGCCTCCTCATAGAATTCCAGCCTGTTAGTAAAACATGACCTCCCTCTTCTGACCCCTGCTGACTGTCCTGTCCTGTCCTTGCCAGGTGTTGCTCAGTCTTATCCTTAATAATTCCTTCCATAGCTTACTGGCCTATAGTTTCTTGGATCTGCCCTCTCACCCTTTTTATATAACAGGATGATATTTGCCATTTTCCAGTCGTTCAGAATCTCTCCAGTGCTCAGTGACTTCCTAAAAATATGTGTCAATGGTTTATATCTGTACTCACCAGCCTCCTTAAGAGCTTGAGGCTACATTTGATCCGGTCCTGGTGATTTGTTTGATTTTCTGAGGGTAGAAGTGTGAACAGTTCGTGTTGGTGGTGAGTGGGGTCCCTGAAGATCGAGGCAGTTGTAGATGCTCTGCAGAGAGGGTAGTGGAGTCCTGGTGATCTTCTCGGCAGTCTTTACTACTCTCTGCAGGCGTTTGCGGTCCTTAGCAGTAGTGTTTCCGTACCACACGGTGATGCAGCTGGTCAAAATGCTCTCAACAATGCAACTGTAGATGTTGCCGAGGATCTTAGTTGACATACCAAACATCCTCAGCCTCCTCATAAAGTACATCCCCTGCTGAGCCTTTTTTACCAGTTGTGTGGTGTTAAGTCTCCAAGTTAGGTCCAATGCTGCTCACCCTCTCCACTTCAAGCCCTTTAGATGAACGGTGCCAAATGAGGTCTCCTCTCCTTCCTCATGTCCACTATCATCTCCGTCGTCTTGTCTGTGTTGAGGGTGAGGTTGTTGACCTCACACCATGACGTCAGACTATCAACCTCCCTCCTGTAGGCCGCTTCATCCCCACCAGTGATGTGTCCCATCACTGCAGTGTCGTCTGTGAACTTCGGGGTGATGTTATCTTTGTGGGAGGATAGACAGTCATTGTGGTCATCAGCAGAGGAATGCTGCAGGGGACTGGACTTTCTCCGGTCCTGCTCAGACAACATACATCAGACTTCCAATACAACTCGGAGTCCTGCCACGTGCAAAAGTTCGTTGACGACACTGCTATGGTGGGCTGCATCAGGAGTGGGCAGGAGAAGGAGTATATGAACCTAATCAAAGACTTTGTTAAATGGTGTGACTCAAACCACCTACAATTGAACACCAGCAAAACTAAGGAGCTGGTGGTGGATTTTAAGAGGACCAGGTCCCTCATGGACCCCGTGATCATCAGAGGTGACTGTGCAGAGGGTGCAGACCTATAAATACAATATTTGGACAGAGACCACTTGTTTCTCATTTTGGTTCTGTACATCACCATAATGAATTTGAAATGAAACAACTCAGATGAAGTTGAAGTGCAGACTCTCAGCTTTAATTCAGTTGGTTGAACAACACGATTACATAAAAATGTGAGGCGACTAAAGTATTTTTTTAACACAATCCCTTCATTTCTGGGGCTCAAAAGTAATTGGACAATTGACTCAAAGACTATTTCATGGGCAGGTGTGTTCAAGTCCGTCGTTATGTCTTATCAATTAAGCAGATAAAAGGCCTGCAGTTGATTTGAGGTGTGCTGCTTGCATGTGAAGATTTTGCTGTGAACAGACAACATGCGGTCAAAGGAGCTCTCCATGCAGGTGACAGAAGCCATCCTTACGCTGCGAAAACAGAAAAAACCCAACTGAGAAATGGCTACAATATTACGAGTGGCAAAATCTACAGTTTGGTACATCCTGAGAAAGAAAGCAAGCACTGGTGAACTCAGCAACGCAAAAAGACCTGGACGTCCACAGAAGACAACAGTGGTGGATGATCGCAGAATCATTTCCATGGTGAAGAGAAACCCCTTCACAACAGCCCACCAAGTGAACAACACTCTCCAGGGCTTGGTCGGCGTATCGATATCCAAGTCTACCATAAAGAGAAGACTGCATGACAATAAATACAGAGGGTGCAAAGCAAGGTGCCAGCCACTCATAAGACTCAAGAATAGAAAGGCTAGATTGGACTTTGCTAAAGAACATCTAAAAAAGGCAGCAGAGTTCTGGAAAATCATTCTTTGAAGAGATGAACCCAAGATGAACCTCTACCAGAATGATAAAGGCAAGAAAAAACTATGGAGAAGGCGTGGAACAGCTCATTATCCAAAGCATAGCACATCATCTGTAAAACACGGTGGAGGCAGGCAGTGTGATGGCTGCCAGTGGCACAGGGACACTCGTGTTTATTGATGAGGTGACACAGGACAGAAGCAGCCGAATGAATTCTGAGGTGTTCAGAGACATACTGTCTGCTCAAATCCAGCTAAATGACGTCAAACTGATTGGGCGGCGGGCGTTTCATGATACAGATGGACAATGACCCAAAACATACAGCCAAAGCAACCCAGGAGTTTATTAAAGCAAAGAAGTGGAAAATTCTTGAATGGCCAAGTCAGTCACCTGATCTTAACTCAACTGAGCAGGCATTTCACTTGTTGAAGACTAAACTTCAGACAGAAAGGCCCACAAACAAACAGCAACTGAAAGTAAAGGCCTGGCAGAGCATTAAAAAGGAGGACACCCAGCATCTGGTGATGTCCACGAGTTCAAGACTTCAGGCTGGCATTGGTTTTCAACCAAGTATTAGAAATGAACATTTTATTTTCAGTTATTTAATTTGTCCAATTACTGTTGAGCCCCTGAAATGAAGGGATTGTGTTCAAAAAATACTTTAGTTGCCTCACATTTTTATTTGTTCAACCCACTGAATTAAAGCTGAGAGTCTGCACTTCAACTGCATCGGAGTTGTTTCATTTAAAATTCATTGTGGTGATGTACAGAAACAAAATTAGAAAAAGTGGTCTCTGTCCAAATATTTATGGACCTGACTGTACCTGTGAGTGCAGCTGGATGACAAACTGGACTGGACTGCCAACACTGATGCTCTGTGCAGGAGAATTCAGAGCCGACTATACTTCATTAGAAGACTGGCGTCCTTCAACATCTGCAATAAGATGCTGCAGATGTTCTACCAGATGGTTGTGGTGAGCGCCCTCTTCTACACAGTGGTGTGCTGGGGAGGCAGCATAAAGAAGAGGGACAAACTGGTGAGGAAGGCAGGCTCTATTGTAGGCATGGAGATGAACAGTTTGACATCCGTGGCAGAGCGTCGGGCGCTGAGCAGACTCCTGTCAATCATGGAGAATCCACTGAACAGGATCATCTCCAGACAGAGGAGCAGCTTCAGGACAGGCTGCTGTCACCATCCTGCTCCACTGACAGACTGAGGAGACCCCACACTATGACACTCGGGGGTAAACGTTAACATTATACAAAGTTATTGTCTGTTATACCTGCATTGTTATCACTCTTTAATTTAATATTGTTATTATCAGTATGCTGCTGCTGGATTGTGGGAATTTATAAAGTATCTATCTATCTATCTATCTATCTATCTATCTATCTATCTATCTATCTATCTATCTATCTATCTATCTATCTATCTATCATATAGTGCCTTTCATATTATCTATCTATCTATCTATCTATCTATGTATCTATCTATCTATTATATAGTGCCTTTCATATTATCTATCTATCTATCTATCTATCTATCTATCTATCTATCTATCTATTATATAGTGCCTTTCATATATCTATCTATCTATCTATCTATCTATCTATCTATCTATCTATCTATCTATCTATCTATGCCTTTCATATCTATCTATCTATCTATCTATTATATAGTGCCTTTCATATCTATCTATCTATCTATCTATCTATCTATCTATCTATCTATCTATCTATCTATCTATCTATCTATCTATCTATCTATCTATCTATCAGTCGTGGGTGAACAAGGTGTAGAGGAAAGGGCTGAGGACGCATCCCTGTGGGGCGCCTGTGTTTGTGATAATGGGGGCTGAAGTCCTGTTGCCAATCCTGACAGACTGGGGTCTGCCAGTCACAGAGGGTGGGCTGCAGGCCAAGTGCGGACAGTTTATGGGGGATGCTTTGCTTTTTACATCAACTCCAAATCTCAGGTGTTTAATTTGTGAGCACCTCATTTTTTTATGCATCTCCTTCCCAGTTTAAAATGAATTTTAAAATATAATTTTTGGTTCTGAATACAAGGACTTTAACAATGGACTTTACAACCTCAATTAGAGGCTTCTTTGAAAAGTTTTTGATTATCTACTTCCCTTTTCCCCGCCATTTTTTGTGGGCCGACATATTTGGGGGTAGTGTGCATGGATGTTTCCCATGATGCACCACGGGAGGTGGGGGGGGGTCAGCAAGTGACAGGTAATTGCATGCGTTCACAGATTATTTACCAAGCAATTTTTGTGAATCTCAGTTTTGTGATTGTCGTTTTAAGCATTTCACCTTGATTTTCGGTTAGAGATTTGCCTTTGTAGATTTCCCATCCTTCTCTCCCGGCCGCTGCTCATAATTGTTAATCTAATGACCTTTTTCGGTCAGTATAATGATCTGCAGTTTTTATTCATTTGTTTTGTTGTTTTCCTGAGTTGAAACTTTATGAATGTATTTGTCTATTTAGAGGCTCTGGTATAGGATTCTAAATAAAATTGCAGTTTTTGATTTAATGACGAATTGAAACAAATGAAAAATTGATTTGTTTTGGTACGGGCATGTCAGTTTTGGGGAGGCACAGTGGCGCAGTGGGGTGCGCTGCTGTCTCACAGTTAGGACACTTGGGTTCGCTTCCCGGGTCCTCCCTGCGTGGAGTTTGCATGTTCTTCCCATGTCAGTAAATGTAAAAAATGACACATAGGAAGTAAAAATGTGAGGTTTGAATACACAATGGGGGGTCTGAAAATCAAAACTCCACCTTATGAGAAAGACTTAGGAGTTGTGGTGGGCTCAACTCTATCAACTGCTGGTCAGTGTTCAGAAGCCATTAAGAAGACTAACAGAATGTCAGGTTATATAGCGCCTTGATGTGTGGAGTACAAGTCACAGGAGGTTCTGCTCAGGTCTTTATAACACACTGGTGAGGCCTCATCTGGAGTACTGGGTTTAGTTTGGGTCTCCATAAAGACATAGCAACACTAGAGAAGGTCCAGAGAAGAGCGACAAGGCTGATTCAGGGCTACAGGGGTTGAATTATGAGGAAAGATTAAAAGAGCTGAGCCTTTACAGTTTAAGCAAAGGAAGATTAAGAGGTGACATGATTGAAGTGTTTAAAATTATGAAGGGAATTAGTGCAGTGGATCGAGACGGTGACTTTAAAATGAGCTCATCAAGAACACGGGGACACAGCTGGAAACTTGTTAAAGGTAAATTTCACACAAACATTAGGAAGTTTTTCTTTACACAAAGAACGATAGACACTTGGAATAAGCGACCAAGTAGTGTGGTAGACAGTAAGACGTTAGGGGCTTTCAAAACTCGACTTGATGTTTTTTAGGAAGAAACAAGTGGAGAGGACTGGCGAGCTTTGTTGGGCTGAATGGCCTGTCCTCGTCCAGAGTGTTCTGATGTTCTAATTCAGCGGTTCTCAAACTTTTGTATTTCGCGCCCCCCCCCCCTTTCTACCTGGAATAATTCTTTGCCCCCTGCCTAGTATTAGATAGATGAGAATAACCCCTGATACAACTAACACAGGTACGAGACTCGTGCGGTGTCGCGGTATCATTTTTACTTCCATAAGATTTGCATGTGTTTGGCTAACTTCGATGAAATATTTACAATTAATTTTTTTTTTTAGCTTTAATATCTGATTACTATCTGTTGGTAGTAATCCCAAAAACAAAGAATAATTTTTTTATTCTTATTTAATTATTTTTTTTATGTAAAGAAACAATTAAATATGCTTTAATTTTTAAAAATCTCGTAAACGAGGACACCGATGAAGTCAATCTGCGTGAGACAAACGTATTTTCATCTGACAAATATTATAGCGCTGTTAGTTGTATCATGAAAATAACCGAATACGCAGTCAATTATTGAACTCAATCTGCAATATTGGCTACGCTGCCAACGTGGTGCAGTCGCGCCACACCATCACCTGATCTACTGTTACCCGAATGTTCGCGACAGACACCGATACGTCTCGAACTTTCTGGATTGAAAATACGCGACTATAAAAGCAGCGGCGGCGGCGCTCGTCAGTTAGTCATTAGATCTGTGCCTTAGAAATGTTTTATTTTCATTTTAGTTGTAATGCTTTCATTGTGATTATATGCTTGCAAATTTAAATTTGAAATAAAAATTTCAAAAATGAATTTTGATGTCTTGTTCATTTTTTCGACGCCCCCCTTGCACAGCTTCACAGTTTGAGAGCCGCTGTTCTAATTCATCTTGGTCACCTGTATTCCCCCAGGCTGGCTAGCCAGTCAGCTCTGCATGCAGAGTCTTATCTGATAAATGGACTGCCTAAAAAAATGAAAGACAATTCTCCAAAGAACGATGACCTAGAAAATATGTTTCACTATACATGCTACATACAAGGGGCGTTCAAAAAGTTTCCACATTTTTATATTCTTGTTGGAAATGGTGAAGGCAGGAGGAGTAGTGATTGGACATTAAAACAACGTTGGTATGACGCTGGGGAAAATCGCATCCCAAATGAAGATGACTGCATATGAATGAATGAATCCATACTAATAAAAGACACTCACTCACTGACTCGCTGACTTACTGACTGACTGACTCACTGACTGACTGACTCACTGACTGACTGACTCACTGACTGACTGACTGACTGACTCACTGACTCACTGACTCACTGACTGACTGACTGACTGACTGACTGACTGACTGACTGACTGACTCACTGACTGAGGAGTTGCGTCCCCCATCCCAACGCCTCCCATGTAGTTGGCTGCCTGCCCATATTGCGTCCCCCATCGACACACCACCCACGTAATTGAGTGCTGCCCATATAAGGACGTCCGTCAGCAGCAATCCAACAGACACGCTGACGCTAAATATTCGCAGGTAAATCAAAAAGTTAATACCGGGAATGCCTGTTAAACATCTTCGATTCACGAGTAGCGATTTGGGTGGTGAGATGTCTATCGAGGTGATGACTGTAATATTTATATGTCATTGAAATGTCTTATTATCAGGCATGTTTTAGGCACCTATGTCATCAGGAAGGCACCAGGAAAAGGGACCTCAAGGTTACTATTATGGAACTTAATTTAGAGCACGGATGCCGTGAATGTCAGAGCTGTGATAGATACGTAAAGTTCCCATGCATACTTTCAAAGAAAGTCTCGCCATCATTTCATTTTCCACAATTTGTGAAAACAAGACATGGTGTCAGAATCGAGGACAGTCATGGATTTTGTTGGAGTTCCCTCGCCACGAATTGACTGGGATTCTGTTAACCTGCCGGGTGAATGGAAAAAGCTCCGACAGCACGTGGAGCGGATGTTCTCTGGCCCGCTAAAAGACAAAGACGAGAGTGAGAAATGCAGCTACCTGCTCCTGTGGACTGGGGAGAAAAGGAAGAGACATTTTTAACACATGGACTCTCACCCAAGAGGAAGCCAAGGTACTGAAAACTTACTATGACCGCTTTGAGGCGTTTGTCATGCCTACAACAAATACGATATTCGCGAGATACAAGTTTAATGAGAAGACGCAGGGTATAAACGAGACTTTTGATCACTTTGTAACGGAGTTAAAATTGCTGGTGAAGGACTGTGCTTATGCAAACGAAGACGAGATGGTCAGGGATAGACTAGTGTTTGGCACAAACTCAGCAAAAGTACGAGAGACACTTTTAAGTGCCGGGTCTGAGCTAACATTAAATAAAGCCGTGGACATCGCGAGATCACCCGAGATAACAAAAGCACAGCTGAGAACCTTCGATGCATGTACTCCGAGTGGCTCACGTGAACTGACTGTGAACGCAGTACGCAGACAACAAGCAAGACCTCCAAAGAGCGCTGAACAAAAAACGCATCACACAATTGAGAAGGCAGCAAAAGAATATGAAGCGAGTGACGCATACAAGCTTATTCATAAGGGTGGCTACTGTGGAAATAAAGCACGGGGTAAACTGTAAGTTTAAATTAAGTTTACAGACAGGCTGCTGCTGGCGTTTGTCATGTCTACAACGAATACAATATTCGCGTGATACAAGTTTAATGAGAAGACGCAGGGTATAAGCGGGACTTTTCATCACTTTGTAACGGAGTTAAAAATGTACTCCGAGTGGCTCACGTGAACTGACTGCGAACACAATACGCAGACAACAAGCAGGAACTCCAAAGAGCGCTGAACAAAAAACGCATTACACAATTGAGAAGGCAGCCAAAGAATATGAAGCGAGTGACGCATACAAACATATTCATAAGTGCAGCTACTGCGGAAACAAAGCACACGGTGGAAAAAGTCAACGTCCAGCTAAAGGAAGAGAGTGTAAAAAATGTGGTAAATTGAACCAGTTCGCTAAAGTTTGCAGGACTGGGAAAGGTAAACCCGTGCATGCAGTGTGTGATGTCTCAGATAAAGAGGAAGACGAGCTGCTTATTGATGCAGTAGGAAAGGAACAACCCTCTGAATCTGAACAAGCCTTTGTACACATATCAATAGGAAAGTAAGGTGTAAAGCTTAAGTTTAAATTACGTTCATAGACACGCTGCCGCTAAATATTCGCAGGCAAATCCACAACTTAATACTGGGAATGCCTGTTAAACATCTTAGATTCACGAGTAGCGATTTGGATGGTAAACACTTCGATGAATGAAACCTGTTATCTTTACAATGGTTGACAAACACGGAATGTAACTTGAACACAACACGTCCTCCAAATACGAACCTGATTGAAAGAAATAATGAGAATCAAATCCTTGATGACAGCAACACTCATAACAGTCACAAAACAATTACTGTATATTGACAATCAGGTTACGTTATTTTTAAAATGTTTCCTCATAACTTCTTCAACACACTACTTCTCCGGTGTGAAGCGCGGGTATTTTGCTAGTTCTTAATAAACAGATTTAAGCATGAAAACATGAAAAACGATTCTGTTTTAGTTGTGTGTTCTTGCGTTTCTCGCGTTTCCTGTCACCCTACATTCACTCAGATGGTTGTAGACACAGAACACACATGACATGCATGCGTTCCAAATAACGATGTTTTATTAAAACCCTCTTCAACTCCATTCACCTCACCCCATAATAAACAAGACTTGAGCTGGCAGAACTTTATGCCCGAGTTGAGCCCCGTCGGGTGGTTCAGCAGACTGCCGGCTGCTTGTGCTGATTGACACATTTACAAGACAAAAGACGCTGAAGGAGAGGTGTGAAGGAATTTAACTCTTTCAGGGGTGGAGGGCGACAATCACCTGTTAATGACGACAGAGCTCACTGTCACGTCACAGGCATTCCGTCTCTGCTCGGAGGAATGTTAAACTTACTGACTCGCCATCTAATCCTTGCGTGTGCGTGAGTTACGAAATGTAAACAAAGGCAAGATGGCATCGACATCTCACGACGGAGAGAAGTGAGTGCAGAAAACAAAATACTCGGCAGACGATGTGCAGAGCTGGAATCTGACTTTGTTGAAAGTGATTAGGAGATCGAGCAAGATAGTGAGGAACTGGCATCAGCTGATCAGACACCAGCCGATGCCGCTCCAGGTGAGCGCATTCGCGAAGCCGACACACCAACGGTAAGGTTCGTGTGGGAGGAATACCCAGACATTGATCCGTGGGAGGCAAACTGGTTACCGGACTTCACATGATGGCATGGCTTTGCTGTTGGACTCGGCAGATCACCAGCCACTGGACTACTTCAGA
Source organism: Polypterus senegalus (assembly GCF_016835505.1). NCBI lineage: Eukaryota > Metazoa > Chordata > Cladistia > Polypteriformes > Polypteridae > Polypterus > Polypterus senegalus. The sequence continues at coordinate 319,232,981 of NC_053155.1, read as the reverse complement.
CTAGGAAATCCATTCCCGGGCTCCCGATTAGCGGATTCCCAGACATTTTTCGGGAATGAAACTGCTGTAATTCCCGGGTGAACGGGAACGGCCAAGCTCGCATATAAAGCGTGTAAAAGTGTAAAAACTGATCAAGAAATTACAGTTATAGTTGAAAATAATTAAGTGGCCCGGTTTTTTGGCCCACAGTGTAGCGTATTGCCGATTAATTCAGTCAACGACAGACCAGCAGCAGTCGTCAGTCTCCCGGCTCCCACTAAGACTGAGCACAGTGGACTGGGAGGAGTCTGCACTCTGCAGCTCACAAATGCCGGGACAGGGCAGACTTCATTGACGTCTGTGGCACGTGCTGTTGACAGTACAGGCTGGCGTCAAGTTTCCAACTGGAGCAGAGCTCGGGTCCAGTCGGCAGTCGGAACATCAGTTGTTTGTGTCCAGTCGGCAGTCGGAACATCAGTTGTTTGTGTTGAAAGCCTTGTCCGAATGGCCGAGTTTGTCGAGTTTGGCAGCATTTTTTGCGCTACTGTACCGCCTACTTCCGTGGAGGCAGAGCGTGCTTTCTCAGCGGCTGGCGTACTCTGCACGAAGGTGCGCTCTCACCTGGACGACCGTACGCTCGACACGTTGTGCTTTCTACGCTCTTATTACCGCAACTAACTAGATACGTGTACTTATATGACAGCATCAACTGCTTGGAGTTAAGGTTAGTCTTTTATTGCCGTCAACATTTTGCAGTCGTTTTATTAAAAATAAGTATTGCTCGTTCTAAAACCGTTCACATGTGAGATGCCCGTGCAGTGTGTCATTTCCGGGAGCCCGGGATTCCCGGGAATGACATGCGGGATTCCCAAATTCCCGGGAATGGAGGGGCTGAGGCTGCCTTTCCGCTACTGTCAGACGAGACAAACAGGTAGGCAGAGCAATTTTTTGAATCGCGGGCTGCGCTTGCACCGCATTCTCGTTTTTCAAAGTGGAAACCCACAAGAGAAGACGAAATGAAATGGTTTATGGCCTTACAAATAGAGATGGGACTGGACTGGTGATATCACTTCAGGGAGCATCGGTCCAAACGTGCTTTGTCCCCTGATGGCTTTGGACAGGTTATGTCGCGTGATGATAGCTACGATAACCACAAGCAAATCCCAAGGGGTGAGCCAGGCTGTAACCCAGTGGTTCTCAAACTGTGGGGCGGACCCCCCTAGGGGGGCACGAAGTAACAAAAAGTGGGGGCGCAAAGAAAACAAGAACTGAAAATATGAAAAATATTATTTATATTCATCATCCATCCATCCATTTTCCAACCCGCTGAATCCGAACACAGGGTCACGGGGGTCTGCTGGAGCCAATCCCAGCCAACACAGGGCACAAGGCAGGAACCAATCCTGGGCAGGGTGCCCACCACAGGACATACACAAACACCAAGCACACACCAAGCACACATTGGGGCCAACTTAGAATCGCCAATCCACCTAACCTGCATGTCTTTGGACTGAGGGAGGAAACCACTGCGCCACTGTGCCACCATATTTATATTCTATTGTCAAACCAAAACAAATAACTTAAACTACATTCTGATACTCGAAAAATAAATCTAGAGTTAGATAAATGTCGATAAAAGTTAAGTAGGTATAATAAAATATGCATTAATTAAAAAAGAACAAGTTGGTATTAGTGGGCTCCTTTAAAAAAAAACGTTAGGGGGGCCGCGATTAAAACTGTTATGAAAAGTCGGGTCGCAAATACTTAAAGGTTGAGAAACGCTGCTGTAACCCCGTGTATGAAGTTCAGGCCCTGCTTGACATCGAGGAACCAACACATAAACGATTTGATCAGCCTGGCCGTGATGTGTCTGTGCGTGAATCTACACTGAGAAAAGTGGAACCTCCATTCGACTTCAAATAATGAAGGTCACGATTCACACTTCATATTTTCTTTTTTTATTATTTTTATTAATTTTATTGCACTCCATACAAAGCAATCAAGTTTTTACAAAAAGAAAAATAGAGTTAAGAACAGATCGATCCCCACCCTTGAGAGAGAGAGCAAGCCAAACGGTGTAAAATTTAAGGCTTTTAAAAATACCTAAATTAATAAATTCTCTGTGCTTTATGAACTTATTTTAAAATATTACTGATTAGATCCTGCCATGTTTTGTAAAACCTCTGTACAGATCCTCTAACTGAGTATTAGATTTTTCCAATTTTAAATAATATAACACATCAGTTTCCCACTGACTTAAAAGAGGAGAGTTTGGGTTCTTCCAGTTTATCAGAATAAGTCTTCTGTCAAAAGTGAATGCAATCACAATTTGTTTGTCTTTCTCCACTTTAAGCCCCTCTGGAAGAACCCCAAACACAGCTGTTAATGGGTTAGGAGGGATTGTGAGTCCAAGGCTGTCTGAGAGGTAATTAAAAATTTTTGTCCAGAATAATGTTAATTTGGTGCAGGCCCAGAACATGTGACCTAGTGAGGCTGGGGCTTGGTTGCAACGTTCGCAGGTTGGATCTGCCCTGGAAACATTTTGAGAGTTTTAGTCGAGACAGATGTGCTCGATATATAATTTTGAGTTGTATAATTGTATGCTTTGCATATGGAGCTTGAGTGAATTCTCTGCATTGCTACTTTCCACTCCTTTTCTGATATATTAATTGAGAGGTCATTTTCCCAGTGTCCTCTTGGATCTTTGAAAGGAAGGGATTGTAAAATGATTTTATATATTGTAGAGATGGAGTCTAAGTCCTTGAGATTGAGCAATATTTTTCCAGCATGGATGAGGGTGCAAGATGAGGAAAATCTGGAAGGTTCTGTTTAACAAAGTTCCTGATTTGAAGATAGTGAAAGAAATGTGTAGCTGGAATGTTAAATTTGGAATGTAATTGTTCATAGGATGCAAAGACGTTGTCTATATAAAGATCTCTAAGCAAGTTAATTCCAAATTTTTCCAGATATTAAAACTGCATATGTTTGTGAAGGTTGAAAGAGGTGGTTCTCTTGCAGGGTGCCACAGATAGAAGCTTCTCCGTCTTAAAATGCTTTCTACATTGGTTCCAGATTCTAAGTGAGTGGAGCACAATTGGGTTATTAGTGTATTGCCGATAACGTGTGTTTATTGGAGTGCAGAGCAAGGAATACAAAGAAGTACTGCAGGATTTTACTTCTATTGCGGTCCAAGCCTGTGTATGTTCTTCTATTTGTGTCCAGGTTCTTATCGCCTGTATATTTGCTGCCCAGTAATAAAACTGGAAGTTAGGTAGAGCCATGCCACCTTCTGCCTTTTGTCTTTGTAGGTCGCTCTTTTGATGCGTGGATGTTTAGAATTCCAAATAAATGAGGTTATTGTTGAATCTAATTGCTTAAAGAATGATTTATTAATGTATATTGGATGTTTTGAAATAAAAAGGAGCTTAGGAAGAATATTCATCTTAACAGTGTTAATTCTTCCAGCTAGTGTGAGATGAAGGGTTGACCATCTATGCAAGTCTTGTTTAATTTTTTCCATGCAGGCGGTGAAATTTTGTTGATAAAGAGCTTTATGTTTACTTGTGATGTTTACCCCGAGGTATTTAAACTGTTCTGCAATGATAAAAGGAAGGGTGTCTAATCTAATATTATATGCTTGAGAATTCACTGGAAAGAGTACACTTTTATTCAGATTAATTCTGAGACCAGAGATCTTTTGAAATTCTGTGAGTGCTGCTAAGACTGCAGGCACAGAATTTTCTGGGTCCGATATATACAGTACCATGTCATCTGCATATAATGAGATTTTCTGTTCCAGTCCTTCTCTGCTAATCCCCTTTATCTGATCAGTATTTCGACAATGTATTGCCAGTGGTTCAATGGCAATTGCAAACAGCAGTGGTGACAAAGGGCATCCTTGTCTTGTGCCACGTTCTAGTTTAAAGTAGTCTGAGCAAATGTTATTGATGCAAACTGAAGCTTCTGGGTTAGTATACAGTAATTTAATCCATGCACAAATGTTCGGGCCAAACCCAAACTTCTCCAAAATAGTAAAAAGGTATTTCCATTCAATCATGTCGAATGCTTGTTCTGCATCCAATGATAATAATATTTCTGGGGTGTTTGATTTAGTTGGTGAGTATATTACATTAAACAGGCGTCGAAGATTTGAAGATAAGTGTCGGCCCCTAATAAATCCAGTTTGGTCTTGTGATATTACCGAGGGGAGCACTTTCTCCATCCTTCTGCACACTTCATATTTTCAATCTGAACCAATATAATTCTTTTTTCTCTTATTGATCCCACAGTTTTTAAGTTGAGGCAAATCATTTCGGGTGATTGAGTGCAATTCACTTGTTTTATACGGAAGCAAATCGACTTTTTAAGTTGTTACAATTTAAAATGGTTTATTGGTCGTAAACTGTTTTTATGCTATTAGAAATATTCTGAACACAACACATTCCAATGCTGTACTTTTTACATTTACTTAAAAATCGAGTGCAAATACTCAAGCATTTTGAGGTGTAAATCTGAAATATACAACAAAAAGTTATTAAACGTTGCTACATCTTTCTTGAAAGTATGTTTTATTACGAGTTCTTATACTTAAAATGAACAGTTGAGAAACAGGGTTACTTACCAGAAATCCTCCGTTATGAAAATGACCAGACCTGGACAGCCGCGGCCGCTCCACTCGGGAAAGTCTTCATGTTTTTAGACAGTTGGAAAGTCAGCACGCTGGAAAGTTCGACCGGAAGAAAATACAAACGGCCATCAAACACAGCAGCACATGGACAACCTAAAATATGAGGTGAACTGAAATAGGATTTTGACGTTGATTCCCTCCACCATAACTTACTTTGGTACAATTTTTTTTTTTTCTTTAATTGAGATCTGAAACCAAATATTTCAAGCTACAGCACTAAATGACTAATCTTAAGTTGCTTGAAAGAGAAAATTTACGTTGAATGAACAGCATGAATGTTAGACTTTTTTCAGTGAAGGGACGCCAGTATATACCAGACAAGCCCACAAAGTATGGCACAAAGGATTTTGTACTGGCAGAAGCAAACACTGGTTTCTGCCTGAAGGTAATCGCGTATACATTTAAGTTTTTATTTCAAAGCGAGAACTGTCCCTTGACAAGTCAGGCTGTGCTGGAGCTGCCTCAGGGCTATGAACATCCATTTGGACAATTTTTATACATCATGGAGCTACAGAGCAGGGGAATTGGAGCTTGTGGCACAGTGAGGGTGACCAGGAGACACAGGCCTGAAGATAAAAAGATGTGACAATCCAGTTTTCATAACTTGGTGGCATTGGCATGGCATGATGTCAAACGGGTGACTTGTCTCTCTACAGTACACAATACAATACAATTTATTCTTGTATAGCCCAAAATCACACAAGAAGTGCCGCAATGGGCTTTAACAGGCGCTGACTCTTGACAGCAGCCTAAGAAGACTCCAAAAAAAGAGGGAAAAAATGGAAGAAACCTTGGGAAAGGCATTCATAGAGAGACCCCTTTCCAGGTAGGATGGGCACGCAGCGGGTGTCGAAATAAGGCAGTCAATACAATACATTGAAGAGAACATGAGTCATCCTCAATACAATAGAAATATTACAAGTACAGAGCAGAATTCAACAGTAGATGACATCCCATAATAGGATTTGGATTTGTTTAGAGTCTTAGAGACCCTCAGCTATCAAGCTGCCTCCCCTATTGGCCATTCCACAGCCGAGTCAGTGCTGGGCCAGCCAATCCGGTGAATCCTGTGATCTTCCGTCAGAGATGACTTTAACTTACTTAGGCAGGCAGGTGGGCAGTGGCACCAAGTGGCACATCTGTGTACCGAGAAGAGAAACGGAATAGGTGAGGGTTAGTAACAGATTATACAATACAATTTATTTTTTGTATAGCCCAAAATCACACAAGAAGTGCCGCAGTGGGCTTTAACAGGCAGTGCCCAGCAGTGACTCTCTAAGAAAAACCCCAGTAGGGAAAAAAATGGAAGAAACCTCGGGAAAGGCAGGTAGGTAGGTGTCAAAAAGATAAAGGGGGGTCAATACAACACAGTACACAGAACAGAACAAATCCTCAATACAGTATAAAAATACAAATTGTAGAAGTACGGAGCAGAATTGAACAGTGGATGACATCACAGAATACGATACACACTAACAATACATGTGAGACAGTGCAGCAACAGACAACTGAAAAGGGGGCACACGTATGGCACGCAGTGCAGCGTGGCAAGGCATGCGACTTCTGCCTCGAGCGAGATCAGACTTTGCTGCGTAACATGGATGTGAAATCATAAAGTATGCAGGCGTATACAACATGCAAGACAGTAGGAACATTTGTCAAAAGTAAACATTTTTTGCTGATTTGATATGTTAAACAATTGCTTTGTGTTCTTTTTTTAAAAAAAAGTTAGTTTAGCCCTGGTAGAAAAGAAACAAACAAACAAACAAAACAAAAAATGTGCCCTAAAAGAGTTAAGGTAGGCAGGGATTTGGACTTTTTTCTAGTGTTAACCCTTAAACTGACACATACTTCTGGGGGGTTAATGCAGCCCCCTGGATGCCAAATACTTTTTTGCTGCACTTTTTAAGGAAACGTCACTATTCCCCAAGAAAATGTGAAATTTTCCAGATTTTTTTTTTCACGTAAAGAGCATCACATTTTACACACTGCCGATGAACTGTAAAAAGTATAAAATCTCTTATTTTAGGTCTTTTTTATTGTCTGTCTACCCCTTATGCTTGTCAGGGTCGTTATTGGATTGGTCTGCTCCTGCATCCCAATAATAACACACACATACATAGATATACACACACACACTCGGACCCTCACCACAACAGTGCCCTATGATTGGCACACGCACAGCTTCTAGTGCTCTGGTGCCGCTCAGATTTACACAGTCGAAGAAGCAGTGATTTATTTATTTATTCATTTAGTGGGGGCAGCACAGTGGCGCAGTGGGTAGTGCTGTTGCCTCACAGTTAGGTGACCCGGGTCCTCTCTGCGTGGAGTTGGCATGTTCTCCCCATGTCTGCGTGGGTTTCCTCCCACAGTCCAAAGACATGCAGGTCAGGTGCGTTGGCGATTCTAAATCGTCACTAGTGTGTATGTGTGTGTGTGCCCTGCAGTGGGTTGGCGCCCCGCCCAGGGTTTGTTTCCTGCCTTGCGCCCTGTGTTGGCTGGGATTGGCTCCAGCAGACCCCTGTGACCCTGTAGTTAGGATATAGCAGGTTGGATAATATAATATAATATAATATAATACAATATAATATAATATAATATAATATAGGCGCCAAGGTGGCGCAGTGGGTAGCACTGCTGCCTCGCAGTTAGGAGACCTGTGGGTTCACTTCCTGGGTCCTCCCTGCGTGGAGTTGGCATGTTCTCCCCGTGTCTGCGTGGGTTTCCTCCCACAGTCCAAAGACATGCAGGTCAGGTGCATTGGCAATTCTAAATTGTCACTCGTGTGTATGTGTGTGTGTGCCCTGCAGTGGGTTGGCGCCCTGCTCAGGGTTTGTTTCCTGCCTTGCACCCTGAGTTGCCTAGGATTGACTCCAGCAGACCCCCCCGTGACCCTGTAGTTAGGATATAAGCGGGTTGGATAATGGATTTATGAATGGATTTTTTTAGTGGAGATTCCAGGGACGCCCCCAGCCTTAGCGCAGCCCTCATGCCCTCACAAACTGAGACAAAGAAGCCACCGGAAATGAAACAGCAAAGTAAGAATGTATTAACAATAAAAATCCCACCCCAGTTCCCCTTAATAACCCCTTGTAGGCGACTGTCACGAAATCATTTCAAACCGCTTCCAGCCTGAATGCAGCCAAGGTGGAGTAGGTATCCCGCCAATGCCAGTTGATGCGCATTCGATACGTACCAAGGATTGTATTGGAAGCACTGGTCACGTCATCAAGCAGTCGTAGTGGAAACCAGATCCGCCTGATGGAAGCGAAGTGTTGGCACGTGGATGTTGGACGTGGATTGTCCAAATTTGAGGAAAGTTGTGCTAAGATAAAAATATGTACCAGCTTATTGTTTGCTTGTGTGCTCTACTCAAATGAACAATCGCCCCTTAATTCAGTATCTGCTTGACATCCAAACACAAATTTCATTTTTTATATAATTGTAAATAAATTTAGGCAACAAGGGGTTAAGGCGACGAACAATCAACACGAAAACAAACCACAAACAATAACCCTACACAGCAAAGTCCATGAAACAACAGCAACTGAGGTAACGTAAAGATGAAGCTAATTAGTCCAGAGATCTGCACGTTGAAGGGGAATGTAAAGATAGTCCTACTGGTCGACGGGTGGACGGGTTCAGGAGCGCTCCTTTCTTCACATGATGGCCATGAATCCACATATAGTCCTCACGTAGACAGCAGACAATCCAGACCCCGACATATGAGAAGGCACAACAATCAGTCAAGAACTTCAGACACGAACCATAAAATACTGTTTGTTCTCCTTGGTCTCACCGGCCTTCTTTTAAACGCCGCACTGGTCCTCCTTGAACCCAGCAGTCCCTGCACCTTCAGAAGAAGACCAATCAGAGCCAACGTGTGGACTGGTGGGAGTTGCAGTTTCAAGCCCCAGTAGCACCGCTACAAGCTGGTTAACGTCTCACACTTTAAACCACACAAGTGCTATAAGAATAACACAACTTGTCACCCTCTTAGCACTTCAAGAAACTTCCTTATTAACAACTGTCACACACGTGCGATTAGGAGGCAGTCAAAAAGCTCAAAGGTGAGTGAAATATCGCGAGAGGAAGGATTGTCACGTGGTGCTTACCTGAACCTCTTCTCTTCACAGGAGAACCGAAGAAAAATAATCACAGCTTTTTCTGGGCTTCAAAATAGCCGCCGTGATGTCACTTCCGGTGACTCCATATGGCATCACTTCCGGCTCTCACCTTGGACATCATTTCTGGTTCCTCTACCATGACGCCATTTCCTGCCAACCATTTAATGTTCCCATCATCCACCATTCTATAAAAACACCATTTTGTCAATACCACATTGTCATCTGTTACAATACATGCGCTTTTCAACCTTTTGCATCTCTTGCTTTCATTTGTCCACAGGACAATATACGGCGACTGTCCCCAAACCTTTGTGAAGATTGTTTTTTGTTTGTGGTATTTCTTCCACACAACATATGATGTTTATATATATATATATCTCAGACCTAAATACTTGGAATACATTTAACTCTTTTAGGGCGACAGGAGGGGTTGAAGGCGCATGTCGACTAAAAGTCGACATCCAGGGATAGAAGGCGATAATCAGCTGTTAATGGCGACAAATCTCACTGTCACGTCACAGGCATTCCCTCTGTGCTTGGAGGAATGTTAGACTCGTTGACTCGGCAACTAATCCTAGCGTGTGCGCGAGCTGCGAAATGTAAAGATGGAATCGACATGTGATGAGGGAGCGAAGTGAGTGCAGATAAGAAAACACTCGGCAGACAATGTTTTGCGCATTATCGCGGAGTCGGACTCTGATTTTTCAGAATCGGATTTTATTGACAGTGATCAGGAGATCGAGCAAGAGAGTGAGAAGCCGGCATCAGCTGATCAAACACCAGCCGATGCCGCGCCAGCGGATCTGCTGCCAGTTGAGTGTTTCTCGCAGCCGATGCATCTACGGCAAGGTTTGCATACGATAAATACACAGACATTGATCCGTTGAGAGCCGATCTGGCTGCTGGACTTCACAAGACGGCATGGCTTGCTGTTGGACACGACAGATCACCAGCTGCTGTACTTCAGGCTGCTCTCTCCTGATGCTGCTTTTCAGCTACCGTCAGACGAGACAAACAGGTAGGCAGAGAAATTTTTTGAATCGCGGGCTGCGTTTGCATCGAATTCTCATTTTTCAAAGTGTAAACCCACAACAAAAGACGAGATGACGCGTGCTGTGGTATTACAAATAGAGATGGGACAGAACTGGTGATATAACTTCAGGGAGCATTGGTCCAAACGTGCTTTGTCCCCTGGTGACTTTGGACAGGTTATGCAGCATGGTGATAGGTACGTGCTGCTGCTGCAAAGTTTGATTCACTTCTGTAATAAACAGAAGCAAATCCCATGGGGTGAGCCAGGCTATAATGCCAAGCATAAAGTTCATAAAGTTTCAGAAGATGAAAAGAGGTGACAATACGGTTTTCATGCGGGCAGAAAGCTTGGTGGCAGTGGAATGGCACAATGGCAAAAGGGTGACTTGTCTCTCTACAGCACACACTAACAATATATGTGAGAAAGGGCAGCAACAGACAATTGAAAAGTAGGCACCAAAGCAACACGTATTGTGAGCAGTGCAATGTGACAATGACTGAAATTGGCTGCTTTGAGCGACATCAGACTGTGCTGTGTAAAATGTATGTGAAATCATAGAGTATGCAGGCTCATACAACATGCAAGACAGGAACATTTGTCAAAAGTAAATATTTGTTGTTGATTTGATATGTTAAACAATTGCTTTGTGTTCTTTTTTAAAAAATGTTAGTTTTTGGAAAAATATTCAGCCCTGGGAGATAAGAAACACAAAAAAAAAAAAATAGCCCTAAAAGAGTTAAACTTATAAAGGCTCAACATCTTTGGTTATACACCATTTATAAACCAAAGATGTCCCCTATGATCGGGTAGAGCTCACACCCTCAGCCTTAATAAACCTCGCAGCACGGAGCGTATGGCAAACCTCTGGCTGCTCCAGATGCTCAAAGAATAAAACTACTTTATTACTTCAGTTACTCTGCATATAAAGACAAAGTATAGAAAGATGAAAACAAGTTAATATTTATTAAAGAACAATAATAAGTAATAGAAAATAAGATCGATAGTACAGTCTGCATATATAGCTTACTGAAAGGAATCAGAGATGTCAAGGATGAACATCCCAGGTCGATGTTTGATTTAGCACTGTTCATGAAATGCTGTTACCTGACGATTGGACGAAAACCAGTCAGACGGTTGTTTTTTCTTCCGACTTTGCTTTCAGATAAGGCATATTTCTTATAAGATCTCATGCCAGGGGTTTCACAACACATGATTGTTGCATACACCTGATTGGCTGGCTGTCGATATGATGGATGAATATTGCTCAGACTCTTTAATCTCTCTCTCTTTCCCAAATAATAAAGTTTTTTTGATGTTGCTTTTGGTATTGGCATGTCTTCCTTTCCCAGGCTCTGAATCAAATTGTTGTCCCAGATGTCCATCCATAAAGTAATCGATAGCTTAAGGTATTGGCAAGTCTTCCTTTCCCAGGCTGTAAACCAATTTAGCACTGTGTTATGAGCAACTGTTATAAGAGTGAGGTGTAAGGGAAGAGGATACACCTTTTTTATTATAATGCTTATACAAGTGTCTTGCATCTGAATTCATCTTGTTGGGATTGAGCAAAATATAATGAGATGTTATACACCACAACAATGTACAAGGTGCAACAGACGCCAGGGGGGCACCAGTGGTCATGAGCTGGCTGCTCAACAAATATATGGCACTGGTGTGCTGGCAAAATACACTAGGAACTGACTGTAGCCAGTAGCGGTGTTCAACGAATGTACATCGCCGAATATGCTCGGTTCCGGCGTGTTGGCAAATTGCACTGGGAACTGACTATAGCCAGTTCCGACAGTTTAAAGGTTAACAAAATAGTTATAAGGACAGCTGGATGGCTGGACGGCTCTGTGCTTCAGTTCAGGTTGATCTGCAGAGCCATAAACAGCCAGTGCTGTGCTGAATATTCATTATTGTGGAGTTCTTTTGTGCTTGCAGTTTCATTCTGTTTATTTCTATTTTTTTTTTTTGTCTTTTTGGTTGCAGAATTTCAGGAGCCTTACGCTGTGGTGGTGCTGCTTGAGAAGGACTTCATTGTTGTGGACCTCACACAAAGCAAGTGAGTGCAAACTGACAATCACTTCAGATATCCTCATTGCGTGGCTTTCTAATTCATGCATCGTTTCTAACAAATCCAGTGTCAACTGTCAATGTCAACTTTATTTATATAGCACATTTAAAACAACAGGCGGCACTCCCTGCGTGGAGTTTGCATGTTCTCCCCGTGTCTGCGTGGGTTTCCTCCCACAGTCCAAGGACATGCAGGTTAGGTGGATTGGCGATTCTACATTGGCCCTAGTGTGTACTTGGTGTGTGGGTGTGTTTGTGTGTGTCCTGCGGTGGGTTGGCACCCTGCCCAGGATTGGTTCCTGCCTTGTGCCCTGTGTTGGCTGGGATTGGCTCCAGCGGACCCCTGTGACCCTGTATTCGGATTCAGCGGGTTAGAAAATGGATGGATGGATAGATTTAAAACAACATAGGAATGCTGTGGCCAAAGTGCTTTACGATAATAGAATAAAAGAAAAAAACATACAATTAACATAAATACATAAATGGAAATAAAATAAATGAACATAAATAAAATAAATAGAAATAATATTACTTAATCACAATGAAGGCCATGGAATGCAAGTGAATAGAAATCCATCCATCCATCTATTATCCAACCTGCTATACCCTAACTACAGGGTCACGGGGTCTGCTGGAGCCAATCCCAGCCAACACAGGGCGCAAGGCAGGAAACAAACCCCAGGCAGGGTGCCAGCCCACTGCAGGGCACACACACCAAGCACACACTAGGGACAATTTAGGATCGCCGATGCATCTAAACCTGCATGTCTTTGGGCTGTTTTCTTTCAATCAGGTTCGTATTTGGAGGACGTGTTGTGTTCAAGTTACATTCCGTGTTTGTCAACCGTGGTAAAGAGAACAGGTTTCATTCGTCGAAGTGATCACTACCCAAATCGCTACTCGTGAATCTAAGATGTTTAACAGGCATTCCCGGTTTTAAGTTGTGGATTTGCATGCGAATATTTATCGATAGCGTGTCTATGAACTTGTGGATTTTTCTGTGAGTATTTGGCGGCAGTGTCACAAAGTTGTTTCCGTCTAGCTGCATCAGAAAATATACCACAACGTCTGACACCCCTCCTTTTTACTGTTTTCTCACAGCTTGGATTGCTGCTGTCATAATCGGTTTGAGTTTCATGGTTTGTTTCAATGACGACAGTATTTGTAGGACTTGTTGTGTTGAAGTGACATTCAGCATCTGTCAAGCATTGTAAGCACACAACCGGTTTCATCGATAACTTCACATCCAGCTTTTGAGAGTTAAACATTCATAAACATCAAAGTGTCCACTACTCAAATCATCACCTGTGAATCTAAGATGTTTAAGAGGCATTGGCGGTTGTCGAAAGGTGTCAAATATTTGGCCATTTCGGTACACTTGAAAGCGGCAGCCATCAACTCACATGCAGATCCATAGGTGAAGGGCTTAAGCATTTCAGTCTTCTAGTGCTCCTGTGTAGTCTAATTATCTCCTGTACCGTCATCAGTCCACACCTTGAACCTGTCCAGTCATTCAATACATAAGACAGAATCTTCTTCCAGATATCAAGAGTGAGCCTGATATGGCCGTGCAATATGTAACAAAGAGAATGGAAAAGGCAGGTGCCATCTCTGGGCATGGAAACCACTCGGTAAGTGACAGTTCTTTGATCGATGGTGATCACCTCGATAGACATGTTAATGGGGGTACGGTTGGAATGATAAAGGAAATGGGTACCTGAACGATGTAAAGTAAGTCTAAAATACCTACACAATAACTATAATCGTAATAAATGAACAATAAAACAGCGGAGAAGCCGTGGATTAAATAAAAAGGCTGCAGTTATCAGCAGGGAGACGTGAATCCCGTGGCAAAGCAAGGAAGGGAATGTAGAGACTGGAGTGACGGACAGCCTTATATAGGGAGGCAGCCAACAAAGTGGGAGGAGTTGGGATGGGGGACCCAACGCCACCTCACACGGTGACCGAGCTGCAGGCTATGGACGTATATATATGTACGTAAGTAGGATTCAGTTATGACCATTACGCGTAGAATTTCGAAATGAAACCTGCTTAACTTTTGTAAGTAAGCTGTAAGGAATGAGCTGCCAAATTTCAGCCTTCTACCTACACGGGAAGTTGGAGAATAAGTGATGAGTGAGTGAGTCAGTGAGTCAGTCAGTGAGTCTGTCAGTCAGTCAGTCAGTCAGTCAGTCAGTGAGTCAGTGAGTGAGTCAGTCAGTCAGGGCTTTGCCTTTTATTAGTATAGATAGAAATATAGTTTTGACACCCAATCCGTTCCTGATGACAGCCATTGAGTGGCAGTTGGGTGGCAAAGCTAGAATGTGGTGGAATCTTTTTTCAAAGTTGAATTGAATTTCTACACCCAAGTGCCAAGACTCCACGTTTTACCTTTTCGGAGGAGCGTGACGAGGCCCTCGGGGATCGTCTTAATAACGTGTTTACTTTACGGCTCGAGTCAATATGGCCTGCTTCTCTTCCCTGTAGTTACCTTGGCAGCTGAAATTAGAAAGATGAATTACCTTTTCGTGGTGAAACAAATAAAGTAAAACTGTCCTGTCATAATGCGGGCCCTGGAGGATCACGAGGGCTTACATAATCATCAGCATCATGGGGAGGCTTTATGGCCTCCTAATAAAACATTCATTTTCCTGATTGCCTCTGTGCCTGGCAGTACAGTAATATAAAAGATGAGTTTTTATTCGGAGACGTGTAAGCTGATGAGGCGTGTGGCACCGGGATAATTAAAGCCCATACTGGCTGATGAGTATTTACGAGACTCTTTGTATGCGTGCCAGGCGGCAGGGCATTGTGGGATTGTGTTTGCACCCAGGGTCAGGGGACAGCAACCTCACCGGAATACTCACCGGATGGGACGCCCTTCGGAATGCTACCCAGAGAGCAAAACCTCACAAACAGGCCTCACCCCAAACTCATAAGGCAGGCTTCAAGGCCCGCGCAGGCCAAAACTGGGGGTCCAGGATTGCAAAGTTCAACCCATGTACTCGTTTAGCACACGCCTAGGGGGGTGCAGGTTGGACTCATCAGTGGCGACCTTTATTTTGTGGGGTGGGGGGGTTTGTTTTTCTCGTCTTAGGCCTGTTAAAGCCCACTGAGGCCCTCCTTGTGTGATTTTGGGCTCCACAAGAAATAAATTGTTGTTGTTGATGGGGGCTCTTTCAACATGATATGCCCTGGACCGGGCAACCCAGCAGTAGGGGTGGGGGGGCTTGATCATCAGGCCCCGGCTATTATCTAAGTAGCTTGTGTAGTCTATGGATTTCCCCCTCCACTTGATCCACAGCCATCTTTGATGTCCCATGATTCTAAGGAGCTTGGACTGCCCGCCGCCACACGTGATGTCAATATGCCCTCTGCTGTGCTATTCGCCTACAAGCTCCTCATACTTGGCTCCCTCCATCTGATCGTCCCAGAGAACAGTCAGTTCCTACAGGACCCCTCGTCTTGTTCACTTTGGCCTGAGTGTCTGGGAATCTGAGCCCTTTCCTTAGGTCACCCTAGTGATGCCACTCTCGTGCTGTGGCAAGCAGCCCTCCTGGTGACGTGGATGGCCCACCGCAGATCTCTCTCCTGCCCTTACTAAGGGGACGCACCTACTCGCTGTTTGCTGACATCTGCGATGGCCCTGAATACCTGATCATGGTGCCAGCGTTAGTACCCTCCTCACAGCTCAATAAATGCTCCAGGGACCCTCTTTGTTGGCACCAACACAAGAGATGAGATGAGTCGGGGAGGATGCTATAGACCAACTAACCCAAGAACTTGACCAGTAGTGACTCTGCCTACCAGGGGTCTGATCATGAGATACAGCGGGGAAGATAAGGATTGACGTCAACGTTTTTCTCACTCAGTATATTTCTAATGGAGCTATTGACGTGAAATTAACACCAAATGTCGGTAACAACCCAAGTAATCCACACAATACAAATAAGTCCATAAATGAAGTTATGTGCAATAAAGTGGACTGATCACATGTCTGCGGGGGGGTTTTCACATTTCAAACAAGGGGAAATGTCACTTGAAGACCAACCGAGATCTGGCCGACCTTACGCAGTGAGGCTCATTCAGTTGTAGTTCCACCCCAAGCCAAGGATTGTCACTGTCACCTAACGCTTCTCCTCCTTCTGTCCCTATGACAGCCAGTCCGTGTGATGTCACTTCCGGGTTGTCATCTCCTGGCCCCACCCCTTCCAGTTCGGCTTCCTAATAAAGGGGCAGCACAGCCATCGCTGCCTCTGTCACATCTTGACTACGATCTGGGAGAGACCTTAGGTGACATTCTTCATTACTTCTGTGCCAAGAAATATGTGGGGTTTGCTTTCAAGGTGCCCCAACTCTTGCTAAGTGCTGACCCTTTGTTTTATTACTATTTACAGTCATATGACAAAGTTTGGGAAGCCCTCTTAATTCTTTGGATTTTTGTTTCTCATTGGCTGAGCTTTCAAAGTCGCAACTTCCTTTTAATATCTGACATGCCTTATGGACACAGTAGGATTTCAGCAGTGACATCAAGTTTATTGGATTAACAGAAAATATGAAATATGCAACATAACAAAATTAGACAGGTGTATAAATGTGGGCACCCAACAGAGATATGACATCAATACTTAGCTGAGCCTCCTTTTGCTCCTTTGAGCCTCCAGATGCTGTCCTCCTATAGCCTGTGATGAGTGTCTGGATTCTGGATGGAGGTATTTCTGACCATTCTTCATACAAAATCTCTCCAGTTCAGTTCAATTTGATGGACAGCCTGCTTCAAATCATCCCATAGATTGTCGATGATATTCAAGTCAGGGGACTGTGACGGCCATTCCAGAACATTGTACTTCTCCCTCTGCATGAATGCCTTTGTAGATTTCCAACTGTGTTTTGGGTCATTGTCTTGTTGGAATATCCAACCCCTGCTTAAGTAACTTCAACTTTGTGACTGATGCTTGAACATTATCCTGAAGAATTTGTTGATATTGGGTTGAATTCATCCGACCCTCGACTTTAACAAGGGCCCCAGTCCCTGAACTGGCCACACAGCCCCACAGCATGATGGGACCTCCACCAAATGTGACAGGAGGTAGCAGGTGTTTATCTTGGAATGCGGTGTTCTTCTTCTGCCATGCAAAGCACTTTTGTTCTGACCAAATAACTCCATTTGTGTCTCATCAGTCCAAAGCACTTTGTTCCAAAATGAATCTGACTTGTCTAAATGAGCATTTGATACAACAAGCGACTCTGTTTGTGGCGTGAGTGCAGAAAGGGCTTCTTCTCATCACCCTGCCATACTGATGTTCTGAATTGTAGAACGATGTACAGATACACCATCTGCAGCGAGATGTTCTTGAGGTCTTTGGAGGTGATCTGTGGTTGTCTGTCACCATTCTCACAATACTGCTCATATGTCACTCCTGTATTTTTCTTGGCCTGCCAGACCTGCTGAGTTGGTTTAACAGCAACTGTGCCTGTGGCCTTCCATTTCCTGATTCCATTCCTTACAGTTGAAACTGACAGTTTAAACCTCTGAGATGGCTTTTGTAGCCTTCCCTAAACCAGGAGACTCAACAATCTTTGTTTTCAGATCTTTTGAGAGTTGCTTTGAGGATCCAATGCTGTCTGTCACTCTTCAGAGGAGAGTCAAAGGGAAGGAAGCACAACTTGTGATTGACCACCTTAAATACCTTTGACCACTCATGATTGGACACTCCTGTCTATGAAGTTCAAGGCTTGACGAGCTCATCCAACCAAGTAATCAGCATTGAGCAGCGACAGGCATTCAAATCAGCACAATGACAAGGGGACCCACATTTGTGCACAGCCAGTTTTTCACGTTTGAATTCATTTCATACAACTAAATACTGCGTCACTAAAAATCTTTATTCAGAAAACACCGCAGTACTCCTAGGAAATGAAAGACATACCACTGATATCTTTACTGTTGAAAGGAGAGTCGATTATTACGCAGGCTGAGAGAGGGTCCCAAACTGCTTCATATGATTGTAGATACTAACTGTGTAAGCCTGTGGAGTTAAAAGAATGGGATCCTACAAAGTATTGAGATCGTGAGAACTACTCTGGGCATCTCTCTGCTAGGAGGATTCCTTTTGCCGGTGTGCTGGCGTCATTTGCATATCCTCAGAGCTGGAGCCCTCACCCCGACTCGACCTCTCACTCCTGGGCCGGACAGACACACACTTCCACATGTAGACGTTTATATATATAAGACTAAGGGGCTTTGCCCCCCCTGCTCTTTTCGCTTGCCAACCCCCATGTTTGGTTTTCCGCATACACACTTTTCACATTTTTTTTCTTTGAATTGTTTCTATTTCATTAATGTCACTTTTATTTCAGAACATCAGTAAAAACAATATTTGGAATCTTTGGTGTCCCAGTGTGCTGAATCTTTTTAATGAGGTCAGTGAGACGTGTGTTTAATGACTTTGTACCCTAATTCAGCTGTTACTTAGAATCAGAACAGGAGCTTATTCAGTGCGCGCAAGAACACGCAGGTGGCCAGTCGCTGTGTGCTACAACATGCTGGCGGTGATCAACGCACATTTTAAAAAAAGAAAGAGACAAATATACGTGATGTTATGAAGAAATCATTTTATGACGCGGTTTACCTTTCTTCATTTACTTACTTCCTACAGCGTAAAGTCACAAGTAGAGTGCAGAGGGCATGCTCTCGTGTAAAAAAGTGCCTGCTGACAGTTTGTAATGCAAGCAAATGCGAGAATGCCTGACTTTTCTTGACAGTACACCGTCCAGATCTAAACACTAGCGTGGAGAGTCGCTTGTGTTCTACATTGACCAGTTAGACTTTTCTTTGGGATCTATCTACACTATCTAGATCTAATCACTATCTATCTAGAGTCTATCTTGTGTATCTACATTGACCATTATCTATCGACTGTCATTTAGTGTCTTATCTATCTATCTATCTATCTATCTATCTATCTATCTATCTATCTATCTATCTATCTATCTATCTATCTATCTATCTATCTATCTATTTACTTACCTCCTACAACATAAAGTCACAAGCGTCCCGTGTACATATACAAAGTCCAGCGATGGCAAAAGTGCGATGTGCATCCTTGTTCCGATGTAGAAGCATCGTCATGATCTGAGTTCACCTCTGTTATAGTGCGTTTACTGTATGTGAAAACAGCAGTGTCAAATGCGGGGGCTGTTTGGGCTCATGAACGTGGCTGAGATAATAAAACTGAATAATAAAAGAGCTAACCTTTGCAAGTATCATAAATTACACCGGCTGTTACAGACTGGAATCAAATGTATGTTTCTTGGATCAAACTCGTGATCTTTTGATTCCCAGTCAGCAGCTGATACTGTTGCACCACCGAAGCGGTCGTAGTAAATGTGTGTCAATGTTGTATGCTAAGGCGGCTTTTTTTCTGCAGTTATATTTTTGAATAAAATCGCACTTGTTCTGTTATATTTGTACGTTTGGTTGAAGTGTTTCTTTGATATTTGGACTTCAGACTTCATACATTATATAGCTTATGCCTACATTTTGTCATTTACTACCAGAATATGAAAAACGTTTCTGTTTTAAAAATGCGTTTACACGGATGACTGTAGAAATGGAACACACATGAAATGCGTGTGTTCCAAATAATGATCTGTTATTTCCAATCTAAAACTCCACTTCAAGGCGTGAGCTGAGAGAAGTTTGTGCACGTTCTAACTTGGTGGGGGGATGGAATAGCCGGCTGCTTGCAGCTTGTCTGTATTGGCACATTAAGAGGACAAAAGACGCTGGCGGAGAGGTGCGAATGGATTTAAGAAGCTATTTAAGGTGTGACAGATCTACAAGTTTTTTCGTAGGCTCTGGTAATTCGAGTGTTAAAAACAAGCCCAGTGCACTCTTTAACTGCCTTCTCTCTCTCTCTCTCTTTCTCTCTCTCTCTCTCTGTCTCTCTCTCTCTCTCTCTCTCTCGCTGCATGTACAGGGAGAGACTGAACACGTGCGGAAATCATCGGCGTGTACAAACCGGAAGAGAAACTGGCTTGTTCGTCACCCAAGTGTGTGATCGTGAACAGATGCAAAAGTTTGGCAAACCTTTTGGTCGTAACCCGATTTGTACGTGATCAGAGACGTTCGTGACCTGAGGTTCCACTGTATAGGCTAACTGAAATGTAATGGTATCGAAACAGAAATCAGCAAAAGGCATTTGTGACCAAGTTTTTGGCTGCAACCTTGTGTAATGACAACTTAAACAACTTGATGACATAATACGGTACATTATATACGACTATAGAAATGGCAGTACCGGACAGATAATGTTTAGTAGTTTAGAAAAATTAATTTTAATGTCAAACAGTAACCAGTACATAAAATTTATTTCATGAAACGGCCGGCCCGTAGTCCAGACCAGAGTCCGCGGCCCACATGGCAATGCCCAAGTGCCCTAATGGCCAGTCCGCCCCTGGCTGTCAGTCTTTGTCAGAAAGTGCGCTGCTGTGCTAACCTGTGACACCTAGTGGTGACGCCACGAAACTGCTCTGGGAGACTTTTTTCTTGATTGATGGTAGCGGAAAATATCAATTTCACTGTGTGAGCAGCAGGCCTGCCATCAAGCCTCAAACCCCAATACAACTACACAACCCAATCCCATACTGCCCTATGGATATCCATATAGAGTAGGAGAGAGTAGGATATATTGCTAGAGTGTGTCCTGGGTGAGGCCATGACCCTGGGAAGCAGCCCAGCTCGTGGAGGACAGATATGTTATTCTTGCAGGAGACCCTTTAAACAGAAGGGCTCAGTCTCTTGGTGGAAAAAAAAGGCTGGGCTGAGAAAGTGTTTGTTCTAACTTTATTATGAAGACGCTGAATGGGTGCTTGATTATAGTATTAACTAACATAGTCCTGGCAAGGGTGGCACGGTGGCACAGTGGTAGCGTTGCTGCCTCGCAGTAAGGAGACCCCGTGTCTGTGTGAGTTTCCTCCCACAGTCCAAAGACATGCAGGTTGGTGTATTGGCGATCCTAAATTGTCCCTTGTGTGTGCTTGGTGTGTGTGTGTGTGTGCGTCCTGCGGTGGGCTGGCGCCCTGCTTGGTGGTTTGTTGCACCCTTGCGCCCTGTGTTGGCTGGGATTGGTGTCAGCAGACCACCGTGTCCATGCAGTTAGGATATAGCGTGTTGGTGAATGGATGGATGGATGAGTTTTGGCTAAGATATAATGGCTGGATTTCACTGAAAAACAATTTAAAGTTAAAACTCTTACATTAATTAACAATGTGACCTCTTAACTTATAATGGAAGATTTTAATTGTGCACTAAACCTTTGGTTGGGCACCAAATTAAAAGAAGTGGCAGTTCAGGGTGATGTTTTTAGATGGGTGTAGAATTGGCTCAGAAAGAGGAAGCAGAGGGTGATGGTGCGAGGAACCTCATCAGAACTGGCCGATGTTAAGAGTGGTGACCAGCAGGGGGCAGTGCTGGGGCTGCTGATATTTTAATAAATTTAAATGGTTTAGATAGGAATATAAGGAATAAGCTGGTTAAGTTTGCAGATGATACCAAGACAGGTGGATTAGCAGATAATTTGGAATCCGTTATATCATCACGGGCAGCATGGTGGCGCAGTGGGTAGCACTGCTGCCTCACAGTTAGGAGACCTGGGTTCACTTCTTGGGTCCTCCCTGCATGGAGTTTGCATGTTCTCCCCGTGTCTGTATGGCTTTCATCCCAAAGACATGCAGGTTAGGTGCATTGGCGATGGTGTGTGTGTGTGTGTGTGTGCCATGCGGTGGGCTGGCGCCCTGCCCGGGTTTGTTTCCTGCCTTGCGCCCTGTGTTGGCTGGAATTGGCTCCAGCAGACCCCTGTGACCCTGTAGTTAGGATATAGCAAATTGGATAATGGATGGATGGATGGATGTATCATCACAGAAGGACTTGGACAGCAGACAGGCTCAGGCAGATTTGTGGAGATGAAATTTAATGTCAGTAAATGTAAAGAATTACACATAGGAAGTGAAAATATGAGGTCTGAATACACAATGGGGGTCTGAACACCGAGAGTCCACCTTACGAGAAGTGTTTAGGAGTCATAGTGGACTGTCAACTGACAGCCAGTGTTGAGAAGCCATTAAGAAGGCTAACAGAATGTCAGGTTATATAGCGCCTTGACATGTGGAGTACAAGTCACAGAAGGTGATGCTCAAGTCTTTATAACACACTGGTGAGGCCTCATCTGGAGTCATGTGTGCAGTTTGGGTCTCCATAAAGACATAGCAGAGCTAGAAGAAGTCCAGGGAAGAGCGACTACAGGGGATGAGTGATGAGGAAAAATTAAAAGAGCTGAGCCTTAACAGAGGAGACCTGACTGAAGTGTTTAAAATGATGAAGGGAATCAGTCCAGTGGATCGAGACGGTGACTTTAAAATGAGTTACTCAGGAACACGGGGGCACAGTTGGAAACTTAAGGGTAAATTTCGCACAAACATTAGGAAGTTTTTCTTTACACAAAGAACGACAGACACTTGGAATAAGCGACCAACTAGTGTGGTAGACAGTAAGACGTTAGGGACTTTCAAAACTCGACTTGATGGTTTTTTTGGGATGATTTGGTATATTGGACTGGCGAGCTATGATGGGCTGAATGGCCTGCCCTTGTCCAGAGTCTTCTAATGTTCGAATTTTAAAATAAGTCCTCAACTACTGCTATAATATTAAAAAAAAATGCATACTTAATTTTACATTTTATTCAGATTTTCAACCATTTGCACCGATGAAGTTTCTACACCCATATTGAAAATGTTATTTTTTCACCCATATTTTACATTTTATTCACAAATTGGTTACTTTATTAATAACTAGCTGTTCTCATCCCTTTGGCTTGGAAGAGTGACAAAATGTCTCGTTTGCTTTCTAAACACATTGCGACCATTTTTGATTTCTCCCACACCAAATGTGCAATTAATGCCATACACTGCTGCTGAAAAGTATGTTTTATTCTAAACTAGCTAAAGTACCCAGCATGTCTTGAGCGTATATGTATAGAATTAGGGTTAAGGAATGACCCACTGAGACCCCCATGGTCAACACTTTGGGTTCGAAAGAAGTCTGTCATGTCTGTCTGGGTCTACAGAGCAACTCCATAAATCCTGATGGTCCAAATGGATCAAAGGGTGTAGGACTATATAGGGGACAGACAGACAGACAGACAGAAATTATGTTTTATGCCAGCCAAAGTAAGGACAGAAAGAAAGGTTTATGTCTGATTATAAATGGTGACCCTGTGTTATTGGTAGCTGTCCCAGGTGTCACCAGCACTGCCTCTTGTTCAGTGTCTTGGCTTTCGGGAGTCAAGGATTTGCTCTTCTTGTGTCCAATCAGATTGCAGAATTGTGATAACTCCTTACTGGGTTGAAACTCTAAAAGTGGTCAGGACTGACTCGTCCCCATA
Source organism: Polypterus senegalus (assembly GCF_016835505.1). Classification (NCBI taxonomy): domain Eukaryota; kingdom Metazoa; phylum Chordata; class Cladistia; order Polypteriformes; family Polypteridae; genus Polypterus; species Polypterus senegalus. The sequence continues at coordinate 319,209,638 of NC_053155.1, read as the reverse complement.
AATCAGGGTGCATAAATTAGGGAGAAAAGCAGAGAAAGCAGAAGTTCAACTACAACCCTTTGATTCTCCTTTGTGTTGTGCTGCATTTCCACTTCTGTTTTAGCCTCACCCAATGCCCCCCTGAAAAAGTAGGTAATGCCCCCTTTACATTACAGCAGACAGAAGCAGCAGTTGGCAATCCCCATGTAAGTCATGTTCAGCTCTGGTCATTTGGTCTGCAGGTCTGGCTTCAGTCTATTTGGATAAGCCAGCAGGTGGCACTGGTGTGCACACGGGGAAAAAAAATGACTGGGACCCCCACTTCAAAAAGTTTGTGTTCAAAAGTAAATTAACTTTAAAAGTGCGGTCCTGGAGAGCAACTGTGCAGAATTTGGTCCACATCAGTCAGAAGGTCCAGGAATGTATAGGGAAGAGATAGATAGATAGATAGATAGATAGATAGATAGATAGATAGATAGATAGGCACTATATAATAGATAGATAGATATGAAAGGCACTATATAATCAATAGATAGATAGATAGACAGATAGATATGAAAGGAATTATATAATCAATAGATAGATAGATAGATAGACAGATAGATAGATGTGAAAGGCACTATATAATAGATAGATAGATATGAAAGGCACTATATGATCAATAGATAGATAGATAGATAGATATGAAAGGCACTATATAATCAATAGATAGATAATATGAAAGGCGCTATGTAATTAATTGATAGATAGATAGATAGATAGATAGATAGATAGATAGATATGAAAGGCACTATATAATAGATAGACAGATAGATTCACCCCGATGGGCCGTGAACACACTGGCATCATGTGAAAACTGGGTCATGAGACCACCAAGGTGCTAATGCATTTTATTACTACACGCATTGCAAAATGCACTCCAGCAGACGGTGCACTTCAAGTGTTAACAATGAGGTGTTCGTCGTTTATTTCGATTTCAGCCCGTCTCGAACACGTAGCACAGCCAGTAATGGGGTTATGGCTGTGGCTAGATTGTGTGACTCCCCAACTAAAAGCCCTATTTTCTCAATGCGATTTGCCCCCCTAGCAGAAGTTAACTGCGTGTTTCTCTCCCCTCTCTTTCACTTTTCGGCTTTTGCTCATTTGAGACATTTCTGCTCCCTGATAATTCTCTGTATATTTCACGTGTTGCATTATGTAAATTGGAGGTCAAGAGGCAGAGCTTAGAGGCATAAAAGTTTTCTGTCACGCCAACTGGGCGCCTTGGTTTCTTCTGTGCCAACGTTTGAAATATGACTAATGCAGGAGGTAGGTGGGCTGGGGTGGGGGGCGGTGGGCGGCGATTCCTAATGAAATGCCTCTCAAATTGAACGCTCACCTCTCAGCACTCCGATGGCTAATGAGGGCCATGTGACGGCGAAGGGAGCTGCGTGGGGTCCACCATCAGCCTGGAAGCTCAGCTCTTGAATTCTAATGAGGCCCCGTCTGATCTTCTCTCTCTTGTCTTTCCCTCTCTCTCTGACTCACACAGCTTCCCCATCTTTGAAAATCCGTATCCTATGGATATCCATGAATCTCCAGTGACCTGCACAGCCTACTTCGCCGACTGTCCGGATCTCATTCCGGCTCTTTACTCGATCGGCGCCAAGCATAAAAAGCAAGGCTACAGCAATAAGGTGAGCCCCCCTTCCTTGAATTGCGCACAGCCGATGGTGGGATGTGAGTGCTGACAAGCATTGGGTTGGGATGGGGAAAGATGGATCGGCCGTTTCTGCACCTTAACGATGAGTTGGTGTTTGCTCTTTAATTAACAGGACGCTGCTAAGGTGTGCCATTCATGGGCCTGACATGGACAACCTCATGTTGTTGAGTTTCAGTTGTGACAGGACAGCCAATCAGCTTTGACTTCATTAGGGGCATCCTTCTTAATTGGTCAATGTCGGGATTCATATTTATAAAAAATAAAAAATACAACAGCTAATACAGTGCTGTGAAAAACTATATGCCCCCTCTTCGATCCCCTCCATTTTTGAATTAATGAATGACCTCCACCCTTTAGACAAAAATGCAATATTATGTGCGTGGGAGCAGGACCACCCATCACTGGAGCCGACCGAGGAGGCCTAGACACTCCTCATTAGAGGAGTTGATGATGTTGATGGGCTGTCCTGGCTGACAGGCCTCCTGGACACTGCATGGAAGTTGTGGTGGGGAGAGGTTTTCCAAATTTAGGGGGCTTCCTAGGAAGGCCTATGCCAGGATTCTTTCAATGAGGGTCCTGCCCTTGGTCCTACCACAGATTTGGTCCTGGTTACAGAATACCAGACCAGGAAAAAAATGGAGGAAACCTTGGGAAAGGCAGTTCAAAGAGAGAGCCCATTCCAGGCAGGCTGGGCATGCAGTTGGATGTACTTTGTCTTTGGATGTACTTTGAGTTCTCTATTCCTCGACTTTCCCCTTTTGTATTATTAATGTGTAGCCCAGTATTTCTCAACCTTTAAGTATTGGCGACCCGAGTTTTCATAACAGTTTTAATCGCCCCCCCCCCCTCCTAACTTTTTTTGAAACCATAATAAAATTTATTCCTATATTTTTTGCTGTCAATACACCACTACAAATAGTGAAATTACGCCACATATGGCAACATTCGCGCCCCCTTTTTTGTTACTTTACACTCCCCGGTAGCCTTTGTCAGAATGCCTCAGATCTTACAGACTCACCACTGTTTCTAAGGTACTGTACTTTATAACTTCTCCCCACCTGCCCTTCTACCTTTATAACCCCAGGTAGTTAGGTGTACCAAAAGACAGCAGAAGTTAAGTTACACTTTAAATAATGTATTATTGATAATATCCATAAGTAATAATAATATGCAAAGTACTAGTGAAAACTGGCAACCATACATCCTGATGAATGCTGAGGTGTAGTTTCAGGCACCACACTGGCTTGTTAGTTACTTAAAATGTCTCCAGTTAACTCATCATTTGTGCTCCGCTCTCTTCAGAACAAGCCGCATGCCTGTCTCAATATGGCTGCCGAGCTGTGCTCTTCATTGTGTTGTCCTTTTCAGTTCATGGTGTGTGAGAAGCTCCTTCATCAGTTGGTGAAAGAGAGAGAGAGAGGTAAAACTGGCAAATTTATACATTTTACTGTCCAGCCTCTACAGCCAATAGGACGTCATGGTACTCAAAGGCTTCTGATACAAGCCAATTCCAAACAGCCATACTTCAAACCAATGGGACACAGAATAGCTTCACACCTGCCACCCCCAAAACCATTTGTTAAGGTGAAGCTTGCCAGCTGGGCAGTCTGGCTTTCCTGTGGGGGTTGACTGAGAGGGTCCTGCAGAGAATCACTGGCCAAACTGGTTTGAGGCACTTCCTCCAATCCTGTCGGAAAATTCACTATCCTGACTTAGTCAAGGATGTGGTTAATTAAACATGAATGCTTCTCACTATTGAAATTCTAATATTACATTGTTTTGCCTAATTTACAAATAAAAACATACAAAATATTTATCAACTTGTATGCAAAATTTCACATTTTAAAAAAGGGGGTCGATGCAATACAACACACAGAACAGAACACAAGTAAAAAGTATAGAGCAGAGTTCAACAGTAGATGATATCCCATAATATGATTTGGATTTGTTCAGAGTCCTGGAGACCTCAGCCATCAAGCTGCCTGCCCTATTAGCCATTCCACTGCTGAGTCAGCCAATCCGATGACAGGACCCCTCTAACCCGATGATTCCTGCGATCCTCCATCAGAGATGACTTTACCTTAGGCAGGCAGGTAGGCGTGGCACCAAGTGGCACATTTGAGTACCGAGAAGAGAAACAGAATAGGTGAGGGTTAATAACAAATTACAACTATCATGTTACTTATGTTTTAGTGCTAATGACTGACAACAGAGATGCAGTCTGTACAGTTGATCAGCAGCTCTAGTCAGGGTGTGCTAAACTGAAGTTGTGAGTCTTCAGCCAGGATTTGAAAGCTGAGACTGAAGGGGCATCGGTGGGTACCAAATGCCACATTTGAGTACCGAGAAGAGAAACAGAATAGGTGAGGGTTAGTAACAAATTCTAACTCTCATGTTACTTGTGTTTTAGTGCTAATGACTAACAACAGAGACGCAGTCTGTACAGTAAATCAGCAGCTCTAGTCAGGGTGTGCTAAACTGAAGTCGTGAGTCTTCAAAGCTGAGACCGAAGGGGCATCTCTTATAGTAGCAGGCAGACCACCCCACAGTTTAGGGACTCCTTGTAAATAAAAGCTCAATCTCCCTTGGAATACTAAGCAGACCGGCCTCTTGAGATCTTAACATGTGCTCTCTGGTTTGTAAGTCATGATAAGTTCAGAAAAGTAACCGGACCTCGGCCATTTCTCGTTATTTGAAATCCATACCTGTCATGTGTGTTCCGTGTCTGCAATAGTCAGTGTAAGTATAGGATGACAGGAAATGCGAGAAATGTCGGACACATAACTAAAACACAAACTTTTTTTCTATGTCCTTGTACTAATGTCAAAATTTTGACATGAAGTTTATAATGGGTGAAGTCCAAATATCAAATAAACCCTTTCAGAAATGGTATAACAAAACAAGCGCGTTTTTAAGTCACGGATATAACCGATGAAAAAAGAAATGATTCAGTTTGTGTTGCTGGCAAGTCCAAATATCCATCGATATGAAGTAGAGATGTCCACTTCTGCTGCCATATAATCAAGAAGTCTGATCCCGGGTTCTCCCTGCATTAACCATTTTGAGTAGAGAGCTGCTATTATTGTTATACGTTACTGTGGCTGTCCGTTGTCCAGGATTTTATATCACCTGATGCTCGCAAACCGTTTGACCTGAAATTTGGTACACAAATACTATGTGACCTCTACTATCCGCTTGCGGCGTGACGATTTTTATTTCTCCTTTTATTTTTATTTTATTTTATTGTAGAATCAACCCTGGAGAGGTGGATACATGCTCTAGAGAGGAGAGAAATGAAGGTCAGTAGGACCACCAGGACAGAATACATGTGTGTGAATGAGAGGGAGGTAAGATGAATGGTGAGGATGAGGGGAGTCGAGTTGGCGAAGGTGGATGAGTTTAAATACTTGGGATCGACAGTACAGAGTAATGGGGAGTGTGGAAGAGAGGAGAAGAAGAGAGTGCAGGCAGGATGGAGTGGGGGGTGGGGGGAAAGAAAAGCCACACTGCACAATGATCACAATGTCCTCAGCAAACATCACAGTCCACAGGGACTCCTGTCTAATCTCGTCTCTCAGCCTGTCCATCACTACAGCCAATAAGGAAGGGCTCAGAGCCGATCTCTGATGTAATCCCACCTCCGTCACTCCTACCACAGACCTCACCACAGTCACACACATATCCTGTGCCACTGTTACATACTTCTCTGCCACTCCCGACTTCCTCATACAATACCACAGCTCCTCTCAGCCACCCTGCCATATTCTTTCTCCAGGTCCACAAAGACACATTGCAACTCCTTCTATCCTTCTCTAAGCTTCTTCATCAACACGCTCAGAGCAAACATCTCATCTGTGGTACTCTTTTCTGACATGAAACCATCCTGCTGCTCTCTAATCATCACCTCCTTTCTTAACTGAGCTTCCACTACTCTTTCCCATGAAATATAGAGAAAAGCCAAGCAAAATGACACCTTTATTGGCTAACTAAAAAGATTACAATATGCAAGCTTTGTGATTAATGATTTGTGATCTTAATGATTATATCTTTGCCTGAAGAAGGGGCCTGAGTTGCCTCGAAAGCTTGCATATTGTAATCTTTTTAGTTAGCCAATAAAAGGTGTCATATTGCTTGGCTTTTCTCTACATTCATGGTAACACGGCTAACACGGTACAACACCATAGTACCATGAAATATAGACACAGAGATTTGAACATCAAGGAAACTGAGTGTGATGGAAATGCCTGGAAAGGTTGGGACAGCACTCTGGAGATCAAGTTGACTTGAGCCTCAACAAGTTCAGTTCCTCATCCAGACGCCCAGTGAATTGTGTGCCCTCCAGTCCATCTGACCTCCTCATATGGGGCACAGGAGAGAAGGCAACTTGTTCACTATGCTCTAAACCTGCAGCCTTGGAACATATTTTGAGTAGTTAACTCTATTGTAGAATCCCTACAAAAATATTTGTAATGCCAGGCCACCTTATATTCGATCGCACCTTCTTATCAGCATCTTTGTTTTGCCAATGTGTCACTGTGGCACTGGCAGCAGGCAGCCTGGTAGTCCATTGCCCCACCGAGGCAGCTGAAGTGGGACACAAAGTTCTCCCAGCTCAAGTCTATGTGTCTGGGTGTGAGGTTTCTGGAATTGTAAAGAGTCAATACAATACAATACAAATAATACAATACAATACAGTACAATACAATACAATACAGTACAGTACAAAAATACAGTACAATACAATACAATACAGTACAATACAATAAGTACAATTATAGTACAGTACAATATAATACAATACAATACAGTACAGTACAATACAAAATACAATACAGTACAGTACAATACAATACAATACAATACAATACAATACAATACATACAGTACAATACAATATAATACAATACCTTACAATACAATACAATACAATCTATTTTTGTGTAACCCAAAATCACCCAAGGGGTGCCACAATGGTTTTCACAGACCCTGCCTTTAGCAGCCCCCAGCCTTGACTCTCGTGGCAGTCGACTGGGGACCTTGTCCCACAGGGATGCCTAGAGAGCGGAAGGACCGGGAGAGAGGCAATACCTTCCCGGGACACGAGAAGGCAGCCCCTGGTTTGCATCGGGGCCATGGGACTGGAGCTTGGAAGCTCAATCTTGTTGGGGACCATGGCCAGGGGCGCTTGGACATTTCGCAGCCTTGGACTGCAGCAATTCCACCACACCAGGAAGTGCTGCCAGAAGAGAAACCAGGACGCACCAGAAGTGCTTCCAGGTACCCATAAAGAACTTCCTCCACACCAGTAAGTGTTGCAGGAAAAGTGCCAGGAGCACCTGGAGCACATAAAGGGACCACCTCACTCCATTCGAGTGGGAGGCAGAGGACGGAGCTCGCAGGAGAGGAGTGGAGGTGGCGGAGAAGAAAGGACAAGAGAGGAAAAGAAGAAAGGAGTGAGCACTGTTGGTGATTTGTGTGGTGTGTGGTGCTGTAAAGCAAAGAAGAAAATTAAAAGCGCGTGTGTTCTGGACATTGGGAGTCGCGTGTCTGTCTGGGTTGAGGCTGATCTTTCACACTCGCTAAGAAGACCAGGACAAATTGCCAAAAAAAAAACCCCAGTAGGGAAAAAAATGGAGGAAACCTTGGGAAAGGCAGTTCAAAGAGAGAGCCCATTCCAGGCAGGCTGGGCATGCAGTTGGATGTACTTTGTCTTTGGATGTACTTTGAGTTCTCTATTCCTCGACTTTCCCCTTTTGTATTATTAATGTGTAGCCCAGTATTTCTCAACCTTTAAGTATTGGCGACCCGAGTTTTCATAACAGTTTTAATCGCCCCTAACTTTTTGAAACCATAATAAAATTTATTCCTATATTTTTTGCTGTCAATACACCACTACAAATAGTGAAATTACGCCACATATGGCAACATTAGCCCCTTTTTGTTACTTTACACTCCCCGGTAGCCTTTGTCAGAATGCCTCAGATCTTACAGACTCACCACTGTTTCTAAGGTACTGTACTTTATAACTTCTCCCCACCTGCCCTTCTACCTTTATAACCCCAGGTAGTTAGGTGTACCAAAAGACAGCAGAAGTTAAGTTACACTTTAAATAATGTATTATTGATAATATCCATAAGTAATAATAATATGCAAAGTACTAGTGAAAACTGGCAACCATACATCCTGATGAATGCTGAGGTGTAGTTTCAGGCACCACACTGGCTTGTTAGTTACTTAAAATGTCTCCAGTTAACTCATCATTTGTGCTCCGCTCTCTTCAGAACAAGCCGCATGCCTGTCTCAATATGGCTGCCGAGCTGTGCTCTTCATTGTGTTGTCCTTTTCAGTTCATGGTGTGTGAGAAGCTCCTTCATCAGTTGGTGAAAGAGAGAGAGAGAGTGAGGTAAAACTGGCAAATTTATACATTTTACTGTCCAGCCTCTACAGCCAATAGGACGTCATGGTACTCAAAGGCTTCTGATACAAGCCAATTCCAAACAGCCATACTTCAAACCAATGGGACACAGAATAGCTTCACACCTGCCACCCCCAAAACCATTTGTTAAGGTGAAGCTTGCCAGCTGGGCAGTCTGGCTTTCCTGTGGGGGTTGACTGAGAGGGTCCTGCAGAGAATCACTGGCCAAACTGGTTTGAGGCACTTCCTCCAATCCTGTCGGAAAATTCACTATCCTGACTTAGTCAAGGATGTGGTTAATTAAACATGAATGCTTCTCACTATTGAAATTCTAATATTACATTGTTTTGCCTAATTTACAAATAAAAACATACAAAATATTTATCAACTTGTATGCAAAATTTCACATTTTAAAAAAGGGGGTCGATGCAATACAACACACAGAACAGAACACAAGTAAAAAGTATAGAGCAGAGTTCAACAGTAGATGATATCCCATAATATGATTTGGATTTGTTCAGAGTCCTGGAGACCTCAGCCATCAAGCTGCCTGCCCCTATTAGCCATTCCACTGCTGAGTCAGCCAATCCGATGACAGGACCCCTCTAACCCGATGATTCCTGCGATCCTCCATCAGAGATGACTTTACCTTAGGCAGGCAGGTAGGCCGTGGCACCAAGTGGCACATTTGAGTACCGAGAAGAGAAACAGAATAGGTGAGGGTTAATAACAAATTACAACTATCATGTTACTTATGTTTTAGTGCTAATGACTGACAACAGAGATGCAGTCTGTACAGTTGATCAGCAGCTCTAGTCAGGGTGTGCTAAACTGAAGTTGTGAGTCTTCAGCCAGGATTTGAAAGCTGAGACTGAAGGGGCATCGGTGGGTACCAAATGCCACATTTGAGTACCGAGAAGAGAAACAGAATAGGTGAGGGTTAGTAACAAATTCTAACTCTCATGTTACTTGTGTTTTAGTGCTAATGACTAACAACAGAGACGCAGTCTGTACAGTAAATCAGCAGCTCTAGTCAGGGTGTGCTAAACTGAAGTCGTGAGTCTTCAAAGCTGAGACCGAAGGGGCATCTCTTATAGTAGCAGGCAGACCACCCCACAGTTTAGGGACTCCTTGTAAATAAAAGCTCAATCTCCCTTGGAATACTAAGCAGACCGGCCTCTTGAGATCTTAACATGTGCTCTCTGGTTTGTAAGTCATGATAAGTTCAGAAAAGTAAGCCGGACCTCGGCCATTTCTCGTTATTTGAAATCCATACCTGTCATGTGTGTTCCGTGTCTGCAATAGTCAGTGTAAGTATAGGATGACAGGAAATGCGAGAAATGTCGGACACATAACTAAAACACAAACTTTTTTTCTATGTCCTTGTACTAATGTCAAAATTTTGACATGAAGTTTATAATGGGTGAAGTCCAAATATCAAATAAACCCTTTCAGAAATGGTATAACAAAACAAGCGCGTTTTTAAGTCACGGATATAACCGATGAAAAAAGAAATGATTCAGTTTGTGTTGCTGGCAAGTCCAAATATCCATCGATATGAAGTAGAGATGTCCACTTCGCTGCTGCCATATAATCAAGAAGTCTGATCCCGGGTTCTCCCTGCATTAACCATTTTGAGTAGAGAGCTGCTATTATTGTTATACGTTACTGTGGCTGTCCGTTGTCCAGGATTTTATATCACCTGATGCTCGCAAACCGTTTGACCTGAAATTTGGTACACAAATACTATGTGACCTCTACTATCCGCTTGCGGCGTGACGATTTTTATTTCTCCTTTTATTTTTATTTTATTTTATTGTAGAATCAACCCTGGAGAGGTGGATACATGCTCTAGAGAGGAGAGAAATGAAGGTCAGTAGGACCACCAGGACAGAATACATGTGTGTGAATGAGAGGGAGGTAAGATGAATGGTGAGGATGAGGGGAGTCGAGTTGGCGAAGGTGGATGAGTTTAAATACTTGGGATCGACAGTACAGAGTAATGGGGAGTGTGGAAGAGAGGAGAAGAAGAGAGTGCAGGCAGGATGGAGTGGGTGGAGAAGAGTGTCAGGAATGATTTGGGTATCAGCAAGAGTGACAGGGAAGGTCTACAGGACGGTAGTGAGACCAGCTGTGTTAAATGGGCTGGAGAAGGTGGCACAGGAGACAGAGCTGGAGGTGGCAGAGTTAAAGATGGTGCGATGAGGATAGACAGGATTAGAAATGAGGACATTAGAGGGTCAGCTCATGTGGGACGGTTGGTAGACAAAGTCAGAGAGGAGAGATTGTGTTGGTTTGGACATGTGCAGAGGAGAGATGAGGGGTATATTGGGAGAAGGATGCTAAGGATAGAGCTGCCAGGCAAAAGGAGAAGAAGAAGGTCTAAGAGAAGGTTTATGGATGTGGTGAGAGAGGACATGACAGGTGATGGGGGTGACAGAACAAGATGCAGAGGACAGGATGATATGGAAGAAGATGATCCACTGTGGTGACCCCTAATGGGAAAGAAGAAGAAGAAGAAGAAGAAGAAGAAGAAGAATCAACTCTAAGTAGCGGGCAGCAGGGCGGGCGTGCAGTGGATGTGTACGGGCACCGTTCTCATCCCTACCACCTTCGCCGTCACTTCCCCTACCTCTTCATATCTGAACTCATTCTTGAGAGCAGATTGAAAACTTAAGTGAAAATTTAAAGAAAATGTACTAAATAATTGCAATGCAAATGCTGACTTAATTAGTTTTAATGCGATTAGAGAAGAGAAGAAGCAGGCTGCTAGGGTGGAGGAAAGAAGACCAGCTCAGAAAGCAACAAGCACATCAACCTCTGAGCAAACGAATGATAAACGTACAGAGCAAGAGAATGAAAACTATAAGTCACTGCACGTCATCATTATAGCAGTGCACCATTACTGGTTATATAATAAAAACATATAACGGCCGGTGTAAATTTATGGTACTTGTAAAAGCTGGCGTTTTTGTAATTTCATTCAGTTGTATTCTCTCGGTCACGTTCACGCTCACCCCGATCTGACACTGCCTGTTTTTCAAATAAAGATGTGGAATAGCGCACTTGTGTTGTTATCCCACGTCTTTATTTGAAAACTAACAGTAGTGTCAGATCGGGGGGGGCATGAATGTGACTGAGAGAATAAAACCGAATCAAAGAAAAAGACACTAAAGACAGTTTAACAAGTACCGTAAATGGACACTGGCCGGTACGGACTCAAATCAAATGTGTGTTTTTAGTCTGTGATTCGCAGTAACATTAAGATCAGCTCACTATTTAAAATGCGGGGAGAACCCGGGCACAAACCCGCAACCTCTTGATTACGAGACAGCAGCTTTTCTTTTCCTCTGCACCAGTCTTCTTTTTGTCGATTGATATTTGGGCTTCGGTTTTTATACATCGACAGCAACATGCAAACTGAATAATTTCTGTTTTCTTCGGCTATTTTCTTGAATTAAAGCGCACTGGTTTCGTTTTGTGAAAGGGTTTATTTGATATTTGGACTTCAGTCTTCACACTTTACACACTTCACCTTAGCATTTTGCCAATTATTACTATAACAATTTCTGTATTAGTGATGTGTTCGACATTTCTTGCCTCGCATTTCCTGACATCCTACATTTACACTGATCTTTGTAGACACAGAACACACATGACACGGACGTATTCCAAATGACGAGATATTATTTTTCTATTTAATTCCAGACACCTCACAGCCAGAGTTCTGAGAATTTTGTGTCCGACTTGAGCCGCCTCGGTGGATGATGGGATTGCAGGCCGCCTGCTGCCAGTGCTGAGTGACATATTTGCAAAACAAAGGAGGTGTGAAGGAATTTATGGTGGCTCGGCATCACAAAGGTTTTCATAGGCTTCAGGAATTCCAGTGCTAAAACATAGGAGAGGGACAATCCCGGAGGCTTCAAGGTTATAGCAGAAGCCATCGGCAAGGGCATTAAATGAAGCAAATAGGTGTTGCCTTCTAAACGTCACCTTCATTAAAGCTGGTGAGCAGTTGTAACCCTCCCAAGGGAAAAGATCTTCAGGAATCAGAGACTGGCAGATGATGGTGGACCTGGAGAGACAGCTGACGTCCCCCCCAGGATATTGCAGTCACTAACTCTGAGCCAGATGTTGTCCTCAGCTTAGAAGCCACTGGAGCCGACGGTCCCTTTGGAAGATCGTATACATGAAGCTTTCAAGAGAAAACTCACCAAACATGAAGGACTGGTCAGTGATGGTAGACAAGAAAGTTGGAGAGCAGGGCGCCTACCAGTAGAGATGAGATGCCAGGGTGCCACATGAGAGGCAGCAAATGCTCTAAACTCACATTTGTCTAAAGTGTTCACAAGTGAGGAAGTGGACATCCTCAGAGTGGTAACAGGGACTACTAAGGAGGTACTGAGGGATTTGGAAATTGTAGAGAGAGAAGAGCTGCTGAGATTAAAAAGACGGAAATCAAATCATCACGATCAGATAAGATTTACCACAGTGTTCTTAAGGAGGTCAGTGAGTACAGACAGAAACCCGTGACGTATCATTTTAGGAAGTCACTGCGCACTGGAGAGATTCTGAACGAATGGAAAATGGCAAATATCATCACCTCATATGACCAGGCAGAAGCAAACAGCTAGAGGCCAGTAAGCTTAACATGCATCACAGGAAAATGAATGGAAGGAATTATTATGGAGAAGATTGAGCAACACCTGGCAAGGACAGGACAGTCAGCGTGGGGTCAGAAGAGGGAGGTCGTGTTTTACTAACAGGCTGGAAGTCTATGAGGAAACAACAAAAAGATACGACCAGAGTGGAACAGATGATGTTATTGATGTGGACTTCAGAAAGCATTTGATGAGGTGCCACATGAGAGGTGGGCATCAAACTTAAAGAAGTGGCAGGTCAGGGTGTTGTTTGTTGATGAGTGCAGAATTGGCTCAGACACAGGAAACAGAGGGTGATGGGTATGAGGAACTCAATCAGAATTGGCTGACATTAACAGTAGTGACCAGCAGGGGGCAGTGCTAGGGCCACTGCTAGTTTTAATATCTAGATATTATTTAGATAGTAATATAAAGAACAAGCGAGTGAAGTTTGCAGATGATACCAAGATTAGTGGATTAGCAGATAATTTGGAATCCGTTATATCATCACAGAAGGACTTGGACAGCAGACAGGCTTGGGCAGATTTGTGGACGATGAAAATTAATGTCAGTAAATGTAAAGAATTACACATAGGAAGTAAAAATGTGAGGTTTGAATACACAATGGGCGGTCTGAACATTGAGAGTCCACCTTATGAGAAGGAGTTAGGAGTCGTAGTGGACTATTGACTTCCAGACAGTGTTCAGAAGCCATTAAGAAGGCTAACAGAATGTCAGGTTATATAGCGTCTTGATGTGTGCAGTACAAGTCACAGGAGGTCCTGATCAACCTTTATAACACACTGGTGAGGCCTTGTCTGGAGTACTGGGGGCAGTTTGGGTCTCCCTAAAGGACATAGCAGCACTAGAGAAGGTCCAGAGAAGAGCAACGAGGCTGATTCAGGGCTACAGGGGATGAGTTAGGAGGAAAGATGACAAGAGCTGAGCCTTTAGAGTGATGAAGAGGAGACCTGACTGGAGTGTTTAAAATGATGAAGGGCATAAGTCCAGTGGATCGAGACGGTGACATTAAAATGAGTTACATAAAGAACCACAGACACCTGGAATAAGCGACCAAGTAGTGTGGTGGACAGTAAGACTTTAGGGACTTTCAAAATTCAACTTGATGTTTTTGTGGAAGAAAAAAATGGACAGGACTGGCGAGCTTTGTTGGGCTGAATGGCCTGTCCTCATCCAGATTGTTCTAATGTCCTCTTCTGCAGGAATAGCTTCAGCCCCAACCTCCATTACAACAGTCGGAGCTTCCTGCTGGACAGACAAATGTATCATCTGGCTGGGCCATTCAATGACATCCTCAGTGTTGTCCCCCAAGCCATTCTTGTGCTGTCGTTTCTTTGTTTGCAGGGTGAACCTTGGGCACAGAATGAGGTTCATGGAGGGTGTCTCTGCGCTTGATTTTTTTTTGGAAGAAATAAGTGGATAGAACTGGTGAGCTTTGTTGGGCTGAATGGCCTGTTCTGGTCCAGATTGTTGTAATGTTTGGTCAGAACTCTTAGGTTATTGGGCATGGACATAGAGGAGGAGGAGAATCATCAGCAACATCATCAAAGTGGCAGAGAATGCCCCCCGAGAGGAGAGACATGGGTGGTGACGTAGCCTGTTGGCTTTCTGGTCACCGGCTGAGGCCTGATCATATTCAGTTGGCTCAACTGGGGGGGATCTTGAAAGACCTGAAATACTTGAAGAATCCAAGAACATCACTGAAGATGTGGCCAGGCGCATCATGAGATGTATTTACACAATCAGAGCCCCCAAAAGCTAAACTGACAACACCTCAGGCTCTGAGGGGATGAGGATAAGCCACAGTAACACGGACACAACACACACACACACACCCACACTGCTTGGCAAACTACACATTGCACATCCGGCCCCTGTCCCAAATGGTGATGTGACCTGAGGGTCCCGTGGTTGTACCTACAGCTCTCCACCACCTTGACTGCTCTCCAGTTCCATAGACGTTTCATCCCATTTCCAGCTCGTGGTTTTTAACGTCATGACCGGAGATGCGGACAATTCCCTCGGGTGACGTTCCATAAATGTCACAGGTGAGTGCACTCCTTAAATCGGCTTGTCAGTGTTTCAGGGACCTGAGACCAGCAGACGTGAGGAGACCCCCAAGTCCAGCCTGTGGGACAGACGGCCTGCTGCCAAAGGGGATGAGATGCTCACTCTTTCGTTTCTTTTCAGGAATGGCCGGTGAGTGGTGGCACTTGGACGCTTGGATCCCAGACGTATTCTGAAATCATAATCACGGGGCAAGTATTCCATTTTGGTTTTTTTAACTCTTTGAGGGCTGAAGATTTTTTGCAGTTTTCTGAAAAGCACACAAAGCGATGGTTTCACACATAAATCAGCACAAAAGGTCTTTTGCCGTACGCCGTGGCTGCTGTAGGTGCCCGTTTGGGGTCTCTGGCAGGAGCAACTCGACGACCAGCAGGAATACACACAGCAGTAGCAGTCACAGTGTGACGCAATCTGGTTTGTACCTCTTGTCATCGTAAGTGGTGGTCCTCCCAGGTGAACGTTGGCGTACGGTGGCATTAGCTACACGGACATGTTCAGCACCACGATCAGCTCAGTGGCCCCTCACTTTCGTTTTCGATCTCCAGATCTCTTACATCATCAAAAGTCCGACTCAGTGACACGATACACTCAACGTCATCCACAGAGCATTTCGTTTTGCGCCATTGCTTTGGTATTTCACCAGATGTCGATGCCATTTGAGGGGTCGTTTGCTCTTCGCTACTCATCCATGTGCAGGAAATCTCGGTCAAATGAATAAAGCTAACTTTAAATACATAATGGCGAGTTTTGTCACAACTTACAGCTGATTACCATCCTCTACCCCTGAATTTCGACAAAAATCCACATCCGCCCTGGAAGTGTTAAGCATGTCTGACGGGTGACGTTCAGTAAGAAGCCTGTGAATTCCTAGTTGTGTGAACACCAAGCGCCATGCGATGGTTACAGTTGTGTCCGATGCAAAACAAATCGACCACAAAAGGGGTCCGAGTTGTAGTCTCCTCGGCGTCATTTCTGAATGCACGGTGGGACAAAAACCAGAAACGTAAGAGTCAGCCGTTGCATAAAATTGAAGAGAATAAAACAAAAAACGAACGCGGAGGTAAGAGGGTCGAGAAAACAAACATTAAAATGAACGAAGAAACGGATTCGGAGGATCGCTTTTGCTGTCATTTCACGTTGGCGTCGTATTTTGACTTTTTCATACGGATAATTTTAGTCCAATTATGGTTTTGTGCATCACAGATTTTATTATTTTGTTATGGACGCCGTGTTCGCGTTGCATAAGTGGAATAACTTTTTTCAGGGTGTTTCTTTACTTTAAAGTTCGAAACTTTTGCCCACATTGCAAACACTTCCTTTATGTCACTTGATGAGGTAACCTCCTCACGATACCGCTCTCCTGCAGAACCTCCGTATGTTGCCACGTCTGTAATTCCGTCAAGTCCTCTGTCGTCAGTTCCAGTTTAGCTCTTTGATGGCTCATATTTTGAATTTTGGCTCGTAACTCAAGGCAAAAAATCGACCTAGTGACGGCTGGCATCTCAAAAATCTCGTACGCTGGGGCACTCGTATCTCAAGGTACCACTGCATTTTGATGGTAGACTTCTTAGGCGGAATCGACCGCATCCTGGCACTGAGGGTTCTCATGGAGCGCAAACGTGAATATCTGCAGAGTTTCTTTGCAGCCTTTGTCGATTTTCATAAAGTGTTGGACTCAGTTGATGGAGCTGCCCTGTGGGACATCCTGATGGTTCGCGGGATCCCCTCGAGGTTGCTGGATATCATGGCCGGCCTGTACGCTGGTACCGTGAGTGCTGTGCAGAGTGGAGACGGACCCTCTGTGTTTTTTCCAGTTGATTCTGGGGGTCCGTCAGCTACTCTGTTCAATGTTTGTATGGACTGGGTGTTGGGCAGAGTCATGGGGTCCAGCAGCTGGGGGGCATCTGTTGGTGAAGAGAGATTCACTGATCTTGACTTTGCTGACGATGCTGTGATCTTCATGGAGTCAATGGAGGCTCTGATTGGGGAGTTCAAGAGACTGAGTGAGGAGTCAGAGTGTCTGGGCCTGTGAGGGTCCTGAATAAAAACCAAACAGCCAGGCCTTTAATGACCTCTTGGGCACGGCCATCAGCAGGGGGTCTGTCTGCAGAGAGAGTGTCACCTCGTCATTGAGAGGTTTACTTACCATTCATGTGACTCTGGTGACTCTTCCTATAAAGTCTGTAGACAGATTAGGAGAGCATGGGGGGGGTCATGAGGTCCCTGGAAAGGGGTGTGTGGCGCTCCCGATATCTGCTAAAGGACGAACGTCCAAGTCTTTAGAATCCTGGCGCTTCCTGTCTTGCTATATGGTTGTGAGACATGGATGCTATCCAGTGACCTGAGACGAAGACTGGACTCCTGTGTCTTTCCAGAAAATCCTTGGGTACCCCTGATTTGACTTTGTGTCGCTCATGGAGTCCCGAATGAGGCACATGACCTGCACTGTGAGGGAGTGTCAGTTACGTCACTGTGGCCATGTGGCACGTTTCTCCGAGGGTGATCCGGCTCATAAAATCCTCATTGTTGGACCAGGCCACATAACACCTGGCTGCGGCAGATGGAGGGTCATTTCTGGAGGGTGGGACTGGACCGCGTGTCTGCCTGGGGGGTTTCGTCGTGTAGTGGGTGCAGCAACGCTCTGTACCAGTGCAGGCTCCCCAACTTGACTTGACTTGATTTATTTCCTGCCATTTCTTTACCTAAAGGTCGAGCTTATCCCCTGTCCTGTTCTGAATCTATGGATAGACATTCTCATCTATGGATGTTCATACTTAGTTTTATTGCTTCATCTCACACTCCCGTAGTGGTGGGAATTTATTTTTATCAATTTTTTTGAAGAGTGGCCATTTTCTTCTTTTGAGTTCCCTTCCCTTTGCAAATCAATTGGTAAAAATCTGTGCTGCACGTCACTTTACACGAACACGCGCTCCTCGGTCTGCCCTTATACTTTAGATTTTTTGGTAATCAAGCGAATCCTCACCCACCATGTAACGTCAAATTCAAAAAAGAATCCAGAAATGTAAACTCTTCGGTCTAAGTTGGTCGCGCTGTTACCTCATGCAGAATTTTTCGGAAGCTCGACCCTGAAACCCGTTTTTACTATCGGCATGTGTGTCATCGTGGGATGAGTGGAAGCTTGCGATTGGATTGGTCTACTCTCTTCCCAAACATCACACACACACATAAGGACCCTCACACTCACACACTTTATTCACACAGACACTGATGACGTGTGACACCTGCAGAACATGTCACTCCTCGATACTCCACATTGGGACTCATGAGAAATACATGGGGGGTCCCGGGTGTAACCCACACCTGAAAGTCTCAGAGAGTATTATAGACAAACTTTCACCGTGTTCTCAGATATCACCGGGACATAAAGGCTGTCACACCCTAATCCCTGAACAGGACCATCTCAAAGGAAAATCATGAAGCCCGTCCAGGATTGGAAGAAGAATCCCTTTGTTTGAGACGTCTGTGGAGCCATTCGGTACATGGAATGATGTGTCTGACGTACCAACGCTGGTTACGTCTTAAATACGCCTGTCAGTTACAGAGCTGCCTGATTAGTTGCATATCTCATGTCTCATGATAAACAGGACCATTGGAGTCAGGACTCTGCTATGCTCCGTTATATGCGGGTTTTCTTATCGATTCTTGTCCTTGTGCTAAAGTAGATCAAGAGGGCTTTCATTAAAAAGAGTGGGAAAGGCCAACGCTGACAGTTAACAAGTCATCCGATACGATCAATTTATAATCCACTAGAGAAAATCACAGTTATCAGTAAGAATGAACTCTCACTGGCCCGTAGGTAGACTCAGTTACAAGAGTCCAAAAAGAGACGTGCAACATCTAGAGACCCTCTGAATGATCAGTGGGGTCAGATCCATAACTGAAACTGACAGAAGCAGAGGAAGGGCCCCCATGGAGGTCAGTGCCTTAACAATCACAGACATCCATCTTGGAAATCGTCATCCTCGTGATCCTTATGAAACACACACACACAGCTTGACATGTCCCGAGAAGAACCGAGACACACTTAGTTAAAACTCCTGAGTACTCAGTCACTGTGACGTTCACACTATTGGGGCATTAAAACCCTGTAAGAAAGACACTGGCAAGCCCCCCTACACCAGCTGACCTGGAAAAACTTTATTACTATAAGCACTGAGGATACAAAAACAAAAAATATAAAAATTTACAATTAAAGTATTAAAAGAATAACATAAGTAGAAGGAAATGTAACAAAATCCAATGTGTACAGTCATAGAAAACTTATTGAGAATTAACACAACGTCAAAAGAGGAGATCGTCCTGGGCAGAGTTTAGATTCAGCAGTGCATGAACGTCACGTGAGGTGGGGACATCACTTTATATGGTCAACTTGGAGAGGTCGCGTTAAGTCTAAAATACACGTGGGAGAGTACAGACATGCCATTGGCTAGTTATCTATCTATCTGTCATATAGTGCCTTTCACTCTATCTATCTATCTATCTATCTATCTATCTATCTATCTATCTATCTATCTATTATATAGTGCCTTTCACACTATCTATCTATCTATCTATCTATCTATCTATCTATCTATCTATCTATTATATAGTGCCTTTCACACTATCTATCTATCTATCTATCTATCTATCTATCTATCTATCTATCTATCTATCTATCTATCATATAGTGCCTTTCATTATCTATCTATCTATCTGCATTCAGCATCCACGCATCATTTAGGTTTAACAGCCCATGAGACGTAGGCACGCTGCCTGCGCCGCACCGCACGTATTCATACAAGTGAACTTAACATGACATCTTGACATGATATGGTGCCTCACACACAGGACATGTGGGACGATAAATGACCAGGTCCTGTTCCCCCAGGTGTTAGTGCACCCACGACGGCCGTTGTTGTACTGGTTCTGATCACGCAGAGTGGTAGCAGGCTAAGAACGACAGTAGACCGCAAAGGCCCAGTATGATGATGCGAGACACTAACAAAAGTCTGTAATTCTCCCATCCTGGTAGAAAGGCACTATAAGTATACACTGACAGCAGTTGTCAAGTTGAGCACTGGTACAATACCTAGTAACAAAATAGATAGATAGATAGATAAAGATAAAGATAGATAGATAGATATGATAGATGAAGATGATAGATATGAAAGGACTATATATTAGATAGATAGATAGATAGAATAGATATAGAAGTCACAGTTATCAGTAAGAATGAACTCTCACTGGCCCGTAGGTAGACTCAGTTACAAGAGTCCAAAAGAGAGCGTGCAACATCTAGAGACCCTCTGAATGATCAGTGGGGTCAGATCCATAACTGAAACTGACAGAAGCAGAGGAAGGGCCCCCATGGAGGTCAGTGCCTTAACAATCACAGACATCCATCTTGGAAATCGTCATCCTCGTGATCCTTATGAAACACACACACACAGCTTGACATGTCCCGAGAAGAACCGAGACACACTTAGTTAAAACTCCTGAGTACTCAGTCACTGTGACGTTCACACTATTGGGGCATTAAAACCCTGTAAGAAAGACACTGGCAAGCCCCCCTACACCAGCTGACCTGGAAAAACTTTATTACTATAAGCACTGAGGATACAAAAACAAAAAATATAAAAATTTACAATTAAAGTATTAAAAGAATAACATAAGTAGAAGGAAATGTAACAAAATCCAATGTGTACAGTCATAGAAAACTTATTGAGAATTAACACAACGTCAAAAGAGGAGATCGTCCTGGGCAGAGTTTAGATTCAGCAGTGCATGAACGTCACGTGAGGTGGGGACATCACTTTATATGGTCAACTTGGAGAGGTCGCGTTAAGTCTAAAATACACGTGGGAGAGTACAGACATGCCATTGGCTAGTTATCTATCTATCTGTCATATAGTGCCTTTCACTCTATCTATCTATCTATCTATCTATCTATCTATCTATCTATTATATAGTGCCTTTCACTCTATCTATCTATCTATCTATCTATCTATCTATCTATCTATCTATCTATCTATTATATAGTGCCTTTCACACTATCTATCTATCTATCTATCTATCTATCTATCTATCTATCTATCTATCTATCTATCTATCTATCTATCTACATATCATATAGTGCCTTTCACATCTATCTATCTATCTATCTATCTATCTATCTATCTATCTATCTATCTATCTGTCATATAATGCCTTTCATGTCTATCTATCTATCTATCTATCTATCTATCTATCTATCTATCTATCTATCTATCTATCATATAGTGCCTTTCATCTATCTATCTATCTATCTATCTATCTATCTATCTATCTATCTATCTATCTATCTATCTGTCATATAGTGCCTTTCATGTCTATCTATCTATCTATCTATCTATCTATCTATCTATCTATTATATAGTGCCTTTCAATCTATCTATCTATCTATCTATCTATCTATCTATCTATCTATCTATCTATTATATAGTGCCTTTAACATCTATGTAATTTTGTGATCCTGCCGACTATGCTAAAATTAGTATCTGTCTATAAAAATAGATAGATAGATAGATAGATATGAAAGGCACTATATAATAGATAGATCGATCAATCTGAAAGGCACGATATGATAGAAAGATAGATTGAAAGGCACTATATGGTAGATAGATAGATAGATAGATAGATAGATAGATAGATAGATAGATAGATAGATAGATAGATAGAAACATGAACAAAGGCCAGCAGTTTTGAGATTCAGTTCGCACAATCAACTCCCGCTTTTGATGGCCTCTTACCAGAAGGGGCGGAGCCTTGGTGAAGGATGTGGAAGTGATGTCACTCATCCAGCACCTGCCATTCCTCTCAATTAAAGCGAAGACGGTGTTATTAGCAGCGCCCCCTCTCGACTCAGGGTGGTATTGCTTACCTGACGATGTTCCCCAAGTGCTCATGATTTGAAATGAACTTATCATGTTCTGGACCTCCTAAATTCTCCCCAGACCACCAAAATGATGTCTTGGTTATTTCTGAACACAGGGAGACGACTCAGATGCTGCTACCTTTGGAAGTGTATTTGACTTTTTTTTGCCTTCACTTTTTATTGTACTTCTAACAAGTCAAATGATCTTTTTTTCTTCTCTTTTTCTCTCCGCAGACATGCCGATGGATCGATAAAATTTTGGGATGCGTCTGCCAGTAAGTTGAGCTGGTTCAGCACTCGTGGAGGTGCCGGCTGTGCCGGGTGAATTATTTTTAGCCGGCATTAGCCTAAACTCCCCATTGCTGATTCCCCCAGTACTTTATTTTAAACGTCATTTCATTTCACGCTGTGGATTTGCATAAAGAGAGGAAATTAAAATGGTGTGAATCAGCGAGAGCTTTTAGGGAGTGCGAATGTGATGTGGGTACAAACTAAACGCCGAAGGAGAAGGGCTCAATTATTCCACTGCAGAGAGCCCCCGAGGAATAAGTGGAACGTAAAAACAAGAAAAAAGGGAGTGGAGTTTGGATGATTTGCCGGAGTGCTTTGTGTGCTCCTCGCCAGGCTCAGCTTAGGGATTTAAAAAAATGAAGTCTGAGTGGCCCTTCAGCTCTGAGCTGCTTCTCTCCCTTTGTCTCTCTCTGCCTCCCCATCCCAGTCACCCTGCAGATGCTCTACAAGCTGAAGACCTCCAAAGTCTTTGAAAAGCCCAAAGGCGGAGAGGGGAAGCAGAGCGCCGAGATTGTCGATGAAGACCCCTACGCCATCCAGATGGTCTGCTGGTGCCCCGAAAGCAGAATCTTCTGCATTGCAGGCATCTCCGCTCACGTCATCATTTACAGGTTTAGCAAACACGAAGCCACCATGGAGACAGCGGTAAGTGACAGACGCCTGCCTGCCCGCCCAGCCACAAGCCTGCACCGCTATGTACGATACAAGTGAACTTAGACAGTAGAACTAATCTTGACATGGCATGATATGCCCGGGTGTGCCCTCTGCCACACACAAGTGACATCGGGTAGGGGATACGGGACTCAAAAATGACCCTTAGGTCTCCTCGTCGATTTGCCGGCCCTCCAGGTGTTTCAAGGTGCTGACCCACTGACTGGCCTGTCTGTTGTACTGGTGGTTCTGATCACGGGCAGAGTCGGGTGTAAAGACAGGAGGGCGCTAAGGAACAGACAGAGGCTGAGACCGCAACACTAGGGGGCCACAGAAGTGATGATGTAATTAGCCGAGGACACTCACACAAACAGTGCTGTGAAAATGTCATTGCTCCCCATCCTGGTAGATAAGGCACTATATAATAGATAGGCATACACTGATCAAGTCAAGTTAAGTCAAGTTGGGGAGCATGCACTGGTACAATACCATACAGGATAACAAAATTAGATAGATAGATAGATAGATAGATAGATAGATAGATAGATAGATAGATAGATAGATAGATAGATAGATAGATAGAGTGAAAGGCACTATATATTCGATAGATAGATAGATAGATAGATAGATAGATAGATAGATAGATAGATAGATAGATAGATAGATAGATAGATAGATTTGAAAGGCACATTTATCATATATAGATAGTTTGATGCCACTCTGGATGCCTTAAAAATGGGTGGTCCCCAGAAGAAGTCATTCATTTTGAATCTGAGCCTCAATGGAGACAGAGCTCCTGACTAAGTGTACTTGTGGTCTGTAGACGCCTCATCCATCTGACTGCCTATGGGCATTATTTCTTTTAATTCTGTTTTTGTGATTAAAAGTGGGTGCCAACGGTTTTGCATTTAACCCAGTTACACTTCATACTATTCCTTTTGGTCTCTTTGGCTCAACCAAATTGAATAATCACACATGTCTTCTATCTATCTATCTATCTATCTATCTATCTATCTATCTATCTATCTATCATAACTGCAGTGAGACGGTTCTTGTAGCCATCTACCAGTCTTCGACATCGGTCTGAGGAAATTTTACCCCACTCCTCAATGCAGAACTTTTTCAGCTGTGAGATGTTTGAGGGTTTCTTGCACGTACAGCCCTTTTCAAGTCACCCCACAGCATCTCAATGGGATTCAAATCTGGACTTTGACTTGGCCATTCCAGGACTCTCCATTTCTTCTTTTCAGCCAATCTTTGGTTGATTTACTAGTATGTTTTGGGTCATTGTCATGTTGCATGGTCCAGTTCCGCTTCAGCTTTAATTTTCTAACTGATGGTCTCACATGTTCTTCAAGCACCTTCTGATACACAGTAGAATTCATCGTGGATTCTATGATGGTGAGCTGACCAGGTCCTGCTGCAGCAAAGCAGCCCCAAACCATGACACTTCCACCTCCATGCTTCACAGTTGGTATGAGGTTCTTTTCTTGGAATGCTGTGTTTGGTTTACGCCAAACATGTCCTCTGCTGTTGTGTCCAAATAATTCAATTTTGGACTCATCTGTCCAAAGAACATTATTCCAGAAGTCCTGGTCTTTGTCAACTTTATCTCTGGCAAATGTCAGTCTGGCCTCGATGTTTCTCTTGGAAAGCAAAGGTTTCCTCCTTGCACACCTCCCATGCAAGTTAAACTTGTACAGTCTCTTTCTGATTGTAGAGGCATGTACTTCTACATCAACAGTAGCCAGAGCCTGCTGTAGTTCTCGAGATGACACTTTAGGGTTTTGGAGACCTCTTTTAGCATCTTGCGGTCTGCTCTTGGGGTGAACTTGCTGGGGCGACCAGTCCTGGGCATGTTGGCAGTTGTTTTGAAAGCCCTCCACTTGTAGACTATCTTCCGGACAGTGGAATGGCTGATTTCAAAATCTTTTGAGATCTTTTAAATCCCTTCCCAGACTCATAGGCTGCTACAATCTTTTTCTGAAGTCCTCTGACAGCTCTTTTGTTCTCACCATGGTGCTCACTCTCACTTCCTGTATCTATCTATCTATCTATTATGGAGTATCTACTATCCAGTTAAACAGCCCAGTGACAGCGGGCCTTGTGGTGGGTTGCTGTACCCTGCACTGCTGTTTCCTGGCTCCCTCCCTCAGGCTAGCCATGGCACTATATTGGTGATGTTATGTTATTTCAGAAAGTCAAAGTCTTATCTAACCCTAATGATCCTGTAAACCAGTAACCCCCAATTAACTGCAATTCAATTTCCAGTGTGTGTTTTCTTTTCTTTTCATTTTTTTTAGTCCCTCGAGGTGAGACTCCAGTGTGAAGTAGAAGACATCATCACTCCGGAGGCCGAGACGATCTCTTCATTTCCTGACTTGACATCCCAGTCATCCTCTGTAAAATGCCAAAGCCTCACAAGCAGCCCCAACACCATCACCCCAGAGGGCATAAAGGACAGCATCCCCTGCCTCAAGTAAGTCTCCATGTCCACATCACCCTGAAACTTTATTCATGTGTATGCAGGACAAAATATCGGAACAAAGCACAGAAAGTCCCTTCCCTTTGGGTGGGCTTTGTCCGCAGATAGGGGGCACTGCAGGCAGCACACTGGTGTTTTCAAAAAAAAGAATTTGACAAGTCACTTTGATGGAAGCCATCTGCCGTGGCATCTCTTAGCCTCGGAAAAAGTTGTTCCTTTTTAACTCGGATGTTTTTTGAGTCCCCCTACTGTGAGAACTGGCTGGTGGTCTGCATCCAGTATCACTAAATGGCAGGAGCTGCTCTGGAAGCAAAATGAGCCGTAATATCAATGAACAGAAGGAGCTCTTTGCTTACAGGGGTTCACACTGTGAACACATTGTTACGGAATATATAGCGCCTTGAGGGAGTCTTCGGCGAGAAGAGGTGTGTGTGGTATTCATGTTATGCTATTGTTATGTAGAGTGCCTTTACAAAGTTGAAAGACCCCTTCACTTTTTCACATGTTGTTATGTTGTGCTATAATCATCTAAGTCAGTCAGTCAGTCCGTCATTAGCCAACCCGCTATATCCTAACACAGGGTCATGGGGGTCTGCTGTAGCCAATCCCAGCCAACACAGGGCGCAAGGCAGGAACAAACCCCCGGGCAGAGTGCAAGCCCATCACAGGGCACGGAAGTTTAGGAATTTCTGAAAATTCATGAAGAATAAAAAACATCTAAAATATCAAATTGACCCCAGTAT
Source organism: Polypterus senegalus (assembly GCF_016835505.1). Lineage (NCBI taxonomy): Eukaryota > Metazoa > Chordata > Cladistia > Polypteriformes > Polypteridae > Polypterus > Polypterus senegalus. The sequence continues at coordinate 319,183,731 of NC_053155.1, read as the reverse complement.
TAAGACCCCTTAAGTCAGTACTTTGTTCTGGCAGCCATTCCAGCTTTGGAGTCTTCTTGTGTCTGAGTCAGGAGGCTTGGCACACCTGGATATGGGGTCTACAGAACAAGTGAAGCGTTTGGGGGCACCTTGCGGCCAACCCCGTATAATTAAACCGCCAAAAAAATGAAAATAAGCACCTGGTAAAACGTAAAAACGAGTCGTTCCGACTAATTGTATCAGGCTCTGCTGTTTACAAGGAATTCTGGGAGGAAGGGGCGGGTCCAGGCAGTCGGACTCCCGGAAGTGACGTCATGGATGAAAACGGTGTCAGTCTTTCATTCTGAGAGGTCGCTGTTAGACAGTGCCACCTCATGTCTCGATGGAGCCCTTAAGCTGTTCAGGGGGCTTTCTGCCATCCTTCTCTGTCAGACTGGGTGGTGACTGTAGGTGGCGTTATGATGCGTGAGCTTCTTTTACTTCATTTTAGCTTTTCACCTGATCCGTCTTTGACTCGGTGCTTTGTCCTCCCAGTTTGTGTGACTGAGGACCAACTCGGGGTTCAAGCCAACCTCCTCCAGCAAAGTGCAGGGTCCCACGGTGGTAAAATGAAACCTTCATTCACTTGTTGGGGGGTGAATTGGATTCTACAACCGGGCACTTAGGTGGCGATGTCCTCTTTTTGACTCTTGTCTCGGTTCTTTCGGTTTTCGCTCCCTTGGTGTTCCTCTTGACTTTCTGGCGGCTGACGTTTTTCTCGCTTGCTCCGTTTGGTCTTTCTCTGGCCAAGCACTCTCAACATCCCAGCAGTCCTTTAAGCCCACAATCACCCTGTGAGATGTGAGATGTAAAGTAAGTCAAAATGAAATAATACACAGTTCTGAAATGGACGGGCAGAACAGACCCATCCCGTCCAGTTTGCTACCGCTCAGCCTGTTTGTCCGCTCCATTAAAACTTAAATGTCCACCTGTCTTGCCACTTGATTGCTAAAGCTAAAAGATCGATTATCGTGAGTGCACGACGATACCGACATTTATTGTTTTCAATTTCCTTGATCTGCTTCATTCACGAACAGGCATCAGCTTCCTGTAAAAACGTCTCCGACGCGCTCTTTTGTTTTTCTTTAACCCGTTAGCTTTACCATTGACTTCAACGGGACAAGCGTTTTGGCTGAAAACCCCCCAAAAGCTGCTGCATGTTGGAGTTTTCTAAACCGCTAACTGCTGACACCTGCGTAGGCGTGAATCGTGTTATTGAAAATTGTGATGAGAGGATTCCGAGTGTTCAGGTCCAGCGCTAAAATGCTAATAAAAAGCTCCGGTGAGAACGGACCGGAAAGAATCCAATCATCCATCCATCCATCCTTCCATCCATTATCCAACCTGCTATATCCTAACTACAGGGTCACGGAGGTCTGCTGGTGCCAAACACAGGGCGCAAGGCAGGAAACAAACCCTAGACAGGATGCCAGCCCACTGCAGGGCACACACACACACCAAGCACACACTAGGGACAATTCAGAATCACCAATGCACCTAACCTGCATGTCTTTGCACTGTGGGAGGAAACCCACGCAGACACGGGGAGAACATGCAAACTCGAACCCAGGGAAGCGAACCCAGACGGGTCTCCTTACCGCGAGGCAGGAACGCTACCCACTGCTGGAAAGAATCGAGGGTCAATAATAATAATACATTGTGTCTCCCAGAACATTTGGTGGCAGCCCCCCTGGATTACATCGGGGACCACAATCGTGGAACACCGGAGCTCAGCCCTCCAAGGAGAGCTGCACGGCTTCCTGAGCCCACGTGGGCGGTGATGCAGCCACACCTGGAAGTGCAGCCTGAATTGGGTCAATCATCACCTGGGCACTTCTGGGTGGGCTATAAGAGGAGCCGGCAGCCACCACTCGAGGCGCCAGAGTCGGGAGGAGGGCGAAGTACCTGTGTGTGTTTTGGAATCACTTTGGGTGTGTTCATGTGGGACACGTGAAAGACGTGCCCCACAGCTGAAAAAAAATAAAAGCACTTTTTCCTTTTAGTTTTTACACATTGGGTCGACGCCAACAGAGCGTGTTTATCACACTGGCGTAGTCGGCAGGATTCCTGGGCCATCCTTGAGGCAGGGACCTGCATATTTTTTTGTGTGGCGACCCGGCACAGCATGGCTGAGTGGAGAGCGCAACCCTGCGACACCTCGGAAGACGTACTTCTGCCACACCAGGTTGGACTGGTTTGTACCCAGCACTCCTTGTACTCTGATTCCTAATAATCTGGACCTGCAATCAGTGATCTAACGCAGTGCTTAACTCCTGCCTACTCTTTGACTCTTTCTAATTGTGAAAAGTAAGGAAGGAGAACTGAGAGTGTGGTAAGACTACGGCACTGGAGACATTTTGTTAGGGTCTATACCGTTGTAGCGGGGATACATAATAATAAATATTTGTCTTTTGTCTGTGCTGAGTGCGTTTCGCTTCATCGTCCCGCTTACTGTCCATTAGTTGTGCGTCAGTAAATGTTGTCCCCATAAGTGGAGAGGGGAAGGAGAGAGACCACAGCCCTGAGACAGAAATCATCTGTTAAACTCACCAGATATATCCGGGACATTACGTATTTAAAAAAGAAGAGCGAAGACGAGAGAGAGAGGAGAGAGGAGACAATTTACCCGATCATTTATCAACTCATCACTGCTCCTCAGGGACAAGCTGACAGAGATGGGAGTAGACTCACACCTGGTGCCATGGATCGTGGACTATCTTACAGACAGACCTCAGTTTGTGCGTCTCAGGAACTGCAGGTCTGACATTGTGGTCAGCAGCACAGAAGTACCACAGGGGACTGGACTTTCTCCAGTCCTGTTCAGCCAACATACATCGGACTTCCAGTACAACTCGGAGTCCTGCCACGTGCAAAAGTTCACTGATGACACTGCTATGGTGGGCAGCATCAGGAGTGGGCAGGAGGAGGAGTATAGGAACCTAATCAAGGACTTTGTTAAATGGTGCGACTCAAACCACCTACACCTAAACACCAGCAAGACCAAGGAGCTGGTGGTGGATTTTAGGAGGACCAGACCCCTCATGGACCCTGTGATCATCAGAGGTGACTGTGCAGAGGGTACAGACCTATAAATACCTGGGAGTGCAGCTGGATGATAAACTGGACTGGACTGGACTGCCAACACTGATGATCTGTGCAAGAGAGGGCGGAGCCGACTAGACTTCATTAGAAGACTGGCGTCCTTCAACATCTGCAATAAGATGCTGCAGATGTTCTACCAGACAGTTGTGGTGAGCGCCCTCTTCTACGTGGTGGTGTGCTGGGGAGGCAGCATAAAGAAGAGGGACAAACTGGTGAGGAAGGCAGGCTCTATTGTTGTGCATGTTATTGATAATAAGGAGCAATTCAAATAGCTGTTTAAGACAAAATGAAGCAATAAGGGCTCAAAATCTCTAAAGTGAAGCAGAAGTGTTAGCAATAAGTGCTTTTTATTAAGCAACTGGGTTGGAGCAAAAACCTGCAGCCACTGCGGCTCTCCAGGACCGTGATTGAGGACCCCTGTGATAGATAGATAGATAGATAGATAGATAGATAGATAGATAGATAGATAGATAGATAGATAGATAGATAGATAGATAGATGTGAAAGGCGCTATATGATAGATAGATAGATAGATAGATAGATAGATAGATAGATAGATAGATAGATAGATAGATAGATAGATAGATAGATAGAGGGTGTACTGACTTTTGTGAGATGCAGTACGTTATTGAATATTTGTTGTCTTTTTCATTTACAATATATTCGTGTTTTATTTGTCTTATCTATTACTGTTTTCTGGTTATTTCATCGTTTCGGGGAAAGTAAGACAACTTGTAAGGAGTACGGCTTGTTATTAAAGCAGAAAACTTCAGGTGATCCAAGGAATAAGTGTTGGTAGTGTAGTGGCCGGTCTGGGTAAGGGGTCACCTGTTAGACCGTAGAGAGGATAAAGGGGGGAAAACAGGGTCACCGAGGACCCTTAGGTTGGGGACTTGCTTAATGCTACACGACGCATGAGCCTGAGGACACAGGCAGCGTACCTTTAAGTGTATCACGTCATTATGATGGGGAATACGCGACGCTTGTTTTGCCAAGAGTGCCCCAGGGACATAATTGCCAGGGCTGATTGGCATTCTGGGTTCCTCCCCAGACTTTGCAGCCACTGCAAGAAGCCCCGGGTGTGTAGCCTTTGATGACGAGCGAGCGCTGCTGTCCATCCAGGTTGTATTGGGGGGTACATTTCACACTTACATTTAATTCAACCTTTAGACATATTTTAGGAATTAAGAGCATTTATAGTTAACTCTTATAATCTCTACGTATAAAATCCAACATCTGTATGTCTGTATGTCTGGCTGCTTTTCACGAGATAACTACTTCACGGGATTTTTTCTAGAATTTACCTGAACATTCCGGTTGATTTTGTGACTTGGAGCGTAACTTACTTCCTCTTAGCTAGCGAACGAGTGAACTGCTTCACGGATTTAGATCGAGTTATTTTCCTATAATTTGCTTGAACATTATTTGAGCGAATCCGAGAGACACGCAGAGAGGGCGGGGCCCTCCTCACTCACATGCCAGCCTCGGGGCGTAACCTAAACTCTGCTTAGCTAGCGAATGAGAGAACTACTTCACAAATTTAGATCGGGCTTTTTTCTAGAATTTGATTGAATATTCTGGTTGATTTTGTGACTTCTCTCATCGTCCTAAGTATCAGAGGTCGCTTGCGATTGCAATTTATTTGCGCAAATCCGAAAGACACGCAGGGGGCCGAGGGGGGCGGGCCCTCCTCACTCATATGCCAGCCTCGGGGTGCAACTTAAACTCCGCTTAGCTAGCGAATGTAAGGACTACAGTACTTCATGGATTTAGATCGGGCTTTTTTCTAGAATTTACTTGAACATTCCGGTTGATTTTGCGACTTCTCTCGGCGTGCTAAGTATCAGAGGTCGCTTTCAGGAGTGATATATTTGCACTAATCCGAGGGAGAGGCTGTGGACCGAGGGGAGAGGGAAGCAGGACGTCAGGAGTGGGGAGCCGGGCTGGGTGGCGCAGGACCCTCCTCACTGTCCTGTTTCACTTCTACGCGGGCGGAGCCGTGGGGGGTGTAGCCTAGTCAATTAATAAAAAGCTGTTCCTGCTCCCCTGCTTAATGGCTGAACACTCTGCTTATCGTCTCTGTGTAAGTTAATGACAAATGACACCCGCAGTCCATCCTGGCTTCGCCACTCTGTGATAATCAGCGGTGAACAAAAAACCGCAGACTTACACCTGAGTGACAGATAAAGAGGCTGAGGGGACGTTGGGGAAATCGCAGGTGAGCTGGGGTCCCCACCTCCAAACGTGACGAAGGGCACAATACTCATATTTCACTTTGTTTCCTATTTCTTCGGGTCTTCTTGATACCAGATTTCTCCAAATGATTTTTTTGTTTTTTTTTTCCCGACTCTGCTCCTAGAGATGATCCGTCATTAGTGTCCAATTTAGAAGATAATTGTGTTTGTCAGCTTGCAGGTGATTTAATTAGCATAATTATCATGTAGAGAAACAATGTTGGCAGAAGATGATTATGCTGATTGAATCAAAGGAGAGCTAAACGGTCCGTCTGTGGCGTTCTGATGACGACTGGAGATGGACGGTGAAATATTTGAAAAATGTTACGTCTTCGCAATTTGAGCTCCAATGAGTCACCGAGCAACAACTAACAGCGGCCCATCAGCTGATGCCACTTTGGTGACACTTGTCTAGAAAGACATCAGAGCCCCCACAAGTCTAGCGGGGCTCGGCTTTCAACTGCATGATGCAGCAAAAGGCCGTTAAAAAAATGAGGATTTAATGTCAGCTACCAACATATTATGAGCCACGGACTTAAACTGAATTACAAATGGACAACACAGTGGACAGAAGCCAACTATGTGACGTTTAGCGATGTGCATTTTATATACGAGGGGGAGTCAAGTTAAAGTTTAAAAATGGGATTTAGTAGAAAACGAAATGAACCTTCACAAAGCTGATCAGGTCCTTTCTCAATGGAGTCTCCACCCTTCCCAATGCACTGGCACCACCTGCCTGGCTGTGCCAGCAGAATGAAAGATTTTGTCTGGTCCTTGCCACCACGTGTGCATCGCGGTCTTCATGTCGTCATCTGTCTTGAATCGACAACCACCCAGATGTTTTCTTTTAGGGGTCCAATAACATGTGGAAATCACGGTGCTAAATCTGATGAATAAGGAGGATGTGGCGATACCTCCAACTTCAATTTCTCCAGACGAGCCGTGGGGTCCTTAGCAGTGTGTGGGCAGCAAAGGGACGCCGCATGGATTGAATAGCAGGCTTCACGTTGGTCTCCAGCAAGTCACAGTAACTCACAGTAGTGACTGTATTACCCTTTGGCATGGAGTGATCGACGATAACTCAGGAGGACGAGATAAAACCTTTTATTCTGATGGCACTTCCAGGCAGGTGGCACCAGTGCATTGGGAATGGTGGAGATGACATTGAGAAATGACATGATCGGTTATGTTAAGGTTCATTGACTCCCCCTCATATATATATATATATATACTAATAAAAGGCAAAGCCCTCACTCACTCACTCACTCACTCGTCACTAATTCTCCAACTTGCCGTGTAGGTAGAAGGCTGAAATTTGGCAGGCTCATTCCTTACAGCTTACTTACAAAAGTTGGGCAGGTTTCATTTCAAAATTCTACGCCTAATGGTCATAACTGGAAGCTATTTTTCTCCATATACTGTAATGGAGTTCAGCTCGATGGCCGTGGGGGCGGAGTTTTGTGTGACATCATCACGCCGCCCACGTAATCACGTGAACTGACTGTCAACGCAGTGCGTAGAAAACCAGGAAGATCTCCAAAGAGCGCTGAAGAAAACATGCATTATATAATTGAGAAGGCAGCGAAACAATAAGAAGCGAGCGAGTGACATATACTACCATATTCATGAGTGCTGCTACTTCGGAAAGAAAGCACGATGTAAACCTACACTTTAAATTAAGTTCATAGACAGGCTACCGCTGGCGTTTCACATGCCCACAGGTAATGCGGGATACAAGTTTAATGAGAGGACGCAGGATATAAACGAGAGTTTTGATCACTTTGTAACTAAGTGCAAATTACAGGTGAAGGGGTGTGCTTATGCAAATTCCGAGAGACTGTGTTTGTGGGGGACTGACAGTTAAGGCGGGTGGGGAGTCACGTCATCATCTCCCCTCCCATTTACCTCATTTCGCTCTGAGCTGAGCTCCGCGGCTAAAGCCGTCTTCCGAAGCAACTTCGTCAGACTGCCACCAAATACTCACAGAAAAATCCACAAGTTAATACACACGCTGTCTCTATAGAGTTTCTCCACACTGAATCCTCCAGGCACTACTTACAAAAGGTTACATTGACAATCGTGTTATGTTATTTTTAAAATGTTTCCTTTTCTTAGCACAAGCACAGCTGAGAAGTTTCGCTGCATGTGCTCCATAACGTGTTAAAAATCACACATTTAATCACACTTTGAATTCCAAGCAAAGGGGAACTTCTGTCAATGCATGATTTCCTGGTACACCGATTACATTGATGCACACATCAGAGCTACAAAAATGTAACAGTCGGAAGAAAGCGCGTTGCTACGACTGATTGGAGGAAAATTTCATTTCAAAAGACTACCCGACGGAAGTCTTAGTAAAAGCGTGGTTTTGTGCACATATATATATATTATATGTATATGTATATACATGTTTATGTGTGTGTATATATATGTATATATATGACAGCAACACTCATGACAATGTCAATCATGTTACGTTATTATTAAAATGTTTCCTTTTCTTTTTCATTACTTCTTTAACACACTACTTCTCCGCTGCGAGGCGCGGGTATTTTGCTATATCATATAATATATGAATGACCTCCAAAGAGCGCTGAGACTTTTAATTACGTGAACGTGTCTGCAAAAAGTGTCGTCTCCTGCCCAGCAAAAGTCGAGCAGCCAGCGCGCGCGCATAGCTGTGCCGGCCTTTGAGACGCTGACTGCGCTTCTGCTTTAAGTCAAAGTGAGCACTTTTAATCTTTTTCATCCGCCCCCTGCGCTATAGCCCAGACAAGTGCAAACACGGGACCCCTTTTCTACACCACGGCAAAATAATATTAAGGCGATTTGCACTTTCTTTTGCACGAATACGATTATCAGGTCCTCAGCTCGGATTATGAACACACGCACAGGAGTGCAGGACTCACAGTGCCATCACAGCCGATTAATGGCGTGGACTTCTCACCAGTCTACACAAGACCCACCGCGACTGTCCCCAAAAGGCGATCATAACGTCAGCGAACACATCTCTCTATACTATATAAAAGAAAAGGCAACTTTCCTTTCTTTACACCTTTTTCCTTTTATCCCAAACCAAAGCCTTTCTCTCTTAACACTGCAGAGGACACAAAACTCATTTTCTTTAAATGCCGGTAAGGCACATTACCAGAGGCACAAATTTGAACGTTCACATAGAAAATGTAATTTCTATACCACAGCCGTCGTGTAGCGCCTTTCAAAAGGGATTTACTACCGAGAGATGATCCATATACATTTTAGCTGCTGTTAGTACTACTTACCTGTTGTGTTACACCGTCTTTAAAATGTAGTTTACCCGCAACCACTCCAGTAGTGCTCAGTGTATCTTTACTTCTTAAAACGTTAATGTTTTACTGTTTAATAACTTAGACTACATTTTATTATTTTTCCCTTGTACTCAGTGACCAAAGCTATACACACACATATAGACACATACATATATATATATACCTGTGTGTATGTATGTATGTATATATACACTCAGCAAAAAAAAGAAACGTCCTCTGACTTTCAACTGTTTTTACTTTCAGTAAACTTAATGTGTAAATATTTGTATGAACACTAAAAGAGTCAACACCATAAGACATAAACTACAAATGTTTCACAATGTGTCCCTGAATGAAGGGAGGCTCAAAATCAAAAGTACCAGTCAGTATGTGGTGTGGCCACCAGCTGCTTGAAGGACTGCAGTGCATCTCCTCCTCATGGACTGGACCAGATTTGTCAGTTCTTGCTGTGAGATGTTACCCCACTCTTCCACCAAGGCACCTACAAGTTCCTGGACATTTCTGGGGGGAATGGCCCTAGCCATCGATCCAAATCGATCCCGCTCCAGGGTACAGGCCTCGGTGTAACGCTCATTCCTTCAACGATAAACACGAATCCGTCCATCACCCCTGGTGAGACAAAACCGAGACTCATCAGTGAAGAGCACTTTTTGCCACTCCTGTCTGGTCCAGCGAAGGTGGGTTTGTGCCCATAGGCGGCGTTGTTGCTGGTGATGTCTGGTAAGGACCTGCCTTACAACAGGCCTACAAGCCCTCAGTCCAGCCTCTCTCAGCCTATTGTGGACAGTCTGAGCACTGATGGAGGGATTGTGTGTTCCTGGTGTGACTCGGGCAGTTGTTGTGGCCATCCTGTACCTGTCACGCAGGTGTGATATTCGGATGTACCGATCCTGTGCAGGTGTTGTTACACGTGGTCTTCCACTGCGAGGATGATCAGCTGTCCTTCCTGTCTCCCTGTAGCACTGTCTTAGGCGTCTCACAGTGCGGACATGGCAATTTATTCAGCAGTCCTCATGCCTCCCTGCAGCAGGCCTAATGCACGTTCACGCAGATGAGCAGGGACCCTGGGCATCTTTCACAGTCGGTAGGCAAGTCTCTTTAGTGTCCTGCGTTTTTAGAACTGTGACCTTAAATGGCTACTTGGTCTTAACGACCATTCCACAGGTGCATGTTAATTAATTGATCATGGTTAATTGAACATGCATGGAAAACATTGTTTAAACCCTTTACAATGAAGATCTGTAAAGTTATTTGGATTTTTAAAACATTATTGTTGAAATACACAGTTCTGAAAAAGGGACGTTTCTTTTTTTTGCTGAGTATATATATATATACTGTATATTAGATTATAGTAACCTGAAGAACTGCTGCTCCATGTGCATCAAAAATAGTAAAAGGGAATTAAAAGATACAGACAGGTAAATAGCGGATGCCCTAAACTTACATTTTTCTGAGGTCTTCATGGAGTGTATAACCTGCTAACATTAACAGGAACTACTAAGGAGGTGCTGAGGGATTTAGAAATTGTAGAAGGAGAAGAGCTGCTGTGATTAAATAGGCGGAAATCAAACAAATCACCAGAACCAGATTAGATTTACCACAGAGTTCTTAAGGAGGCCAGCGAGTGCAGATAGAAACACGTAACGTATAAATTTAGGAAGTCACTGCGCACTGGAGAGATTCTGAAGGACTGGAAAATGGCAAATATCATCCCGTTCTATAAAAAGGGTGACAGGGCAGATCCAAACAACTATTGGAGAGTAAGCTTAACGGGCATCGCAGGAAAATTAATGGAAGGAATTATTAAAGAGAAGATTGAGCAACACCTGGCAAGGACAGGACGGTCAGCGTGGGGTCAGAAGAGGGAGGTCGTGTTTTACTAACAGGCTGGAAGTCTATGAGGAGGCAACAAAAGGATACGACCAGAGAGGAGTGGATGATGTTTTGATGCGGACTTACAGAAAGCTTTTGATGAGGTGCCACATGAGAGGTTGGGCATCAAACTAAAAGAAGTGGCAGTTCAGGGTGATATTTTTAGATGGGTGCAGGATTGGCTCAAACACAGGAAGCAGAGGGTGATGGTGTGAGGAACCTCATCAGAACTGGCCGATGTTAAGAGTAGTGACCAGCAGGGGGCAGTGCTGGGGCGCTGCTATCTTTAATATATAGAAATGATTTAGATAAGAATATAAAGAACAAGATGGTTAAGTTTGCAGATGATACCAAGATAGGTGGATTAGCAGATAATCTGGAATCATCAAGTTAATTGTCCATAAATGTAAAAAATTACACATAGGAAGTAAAAATGTGAGGTTTGAATACACAATGGGAGGTTGGAAAATCAAAACCCACCTTATGAGAAGGATTTAGGAGTCATAGTGGACTCTAAGCTATTGACTGCCAGACAATGTTGAGACGCCATTAAGAAGGCTAACAGAATGTCAGGTTATATAGCGCCTTGATGTGAGGAGCACAAGTCACAGGAGGTTCTGCTCAAGCTTTATAACACACTGGTGAGGCCTCATCTGAAGTCCTGTGTGCAGTTTGGGTCTCCATTGAGAAGGACCTGGGAGTCATAGACAATACACAATGGGAGGTCTGAAGATCGAGAGTCCACCTTATTAGAAGGATTTTGGAGTCATAGTGGACTCTAAGCTATCAACTTCCCGTCAGTGTTCAGAAGCCATGAAGAAGGCTCACAGAATATCAGGTTATATAGCGCCTTGATGTGTGGAGTACAAATCACAGGAGGTTCTGCTCAACCTTTATAACACACTGATGAGGCCTCATCTGGGGTCCTGTGTGCAGTTTGGGTCTCCATAAAGACACAGCAGAGCTAGAAGAAGTCCAGGGAAGAGCGACTACAGGGGATGAGTGATGAGGAAAGATTAAAAGAGCTGAGCCTTTACAGCAAAAGAAGATGAAGTGGAGACCAGATTGAAGTGTTTAAAATGATGAACTGAATTTGTCCAGTGGATTGAGACTGTGACTGGGTTTAGGAGTCATAGTGGACTCTAAGCTATTGACTGCCAGTCAGTGTTCAGAAGCCATTAAGAAGGCTAACAGAATGTCAGGTTATATAGCGCCTTGATATGTGGAGCACAAGTCACAGGAGGTTCTGCTCAAGGCTTTATAACACACTGGTGAGGCCTCATCTGGAGTCCTCTGTGCAGTTTGGGTCTCCAGACTACAAGAAGGACATAGCAGCACAAGATGGGTCCAGAGAAGAGCGACGAGGCTGATTCAAGGCTACAGGAGATGAATAAGGCGGAAGCAGGAAATGCATAGTTATTCTTCTAATGGGAAAACGGCATTCGTGCTTATTTCCAACCCTTCATCTCTTGTGCTTTCACTCCCCATTGGACCCTTTGGCTGACCCCTAAGGGCAACGTAACAGAATGTGGAAAAGTGAAGAGTCTGGAGACTTTATGAAGGCACTGAAGAAAAACAGCTTCTTAGCTCCCTGAGGCAGACATAGATAGCAAGTCACAGACAGATCATAGATGTACTGTATATCTGTACCACGGAGATCATATCTATCTACTGTATGTCATGCCAAGTCAAGTCAATACCAGGTCACATATTTCTTGTCTTTGTGTTTTAATTGAAGAGTGAAGGCCCGGCCAGTCCGAATGCCACCGGGGTACCAGGCTGAACTGGTCATTCAACTGGTCTGGACTGACGGAGAGCCGCCGCAGCAAGTCACCAGCCTGGCTTTAAACTCGGCTTATGGCTTGTAAGTACCGCATGCTGATTGCTGAGTTTCTCCTCCATTGTTGTTCTGTTTACCCAAATGTCGTATGTGACAAACGTGCATGTGGACTACAAGATTGTGACTCGTGGCAAAGGTCATGCTTAGCCAATTGTTTTTTTGGGGATGGTGGGGTGGGGTGCAGGGGGGATTGCTATTTCCATTGTAATGATGTCAAGGATTGAAGAACTAAAGCAGGTTTTACTGTAATGGTGGTCTTTCTGTGTTTAAAATCTCAATGCCTGAACATCTCAAGTGACAAATCGAGGAGCAAACATTTGAATTCTTGAAGGTGCAGTCAGACACAATGAGCTCCTGTGAGACAGTGGAAGACTTTAAGGAAAAAGAAAGCAAGTCTCGAAACCAGAACAGACAGCCAAACGATTGTTAAATTTAAAATGAACGCTAAGCAGAAGAAAACAAATAAAAAAACAAAAAGAATCCGTAACCGGGCATGGAGAAACCAAAACGAGCACGGAAACGGAAATCCTAGTATCGGATACTCCAGAACAGAATGTGCCGGTGTTTATGCCACTGATCTGAAGGATGTCACGTGTCACATACTCCCAGGTTATTTGGAGCACAATCACCATGGCAACGGTCACCGCAATCCACAGAAAATGGCAACGCTCTACCAAAAAGAATAAGACGTCATCAGAGTTCAAATCTGTCAATTTATTGTGTAATAAAGCGCGTATGTGTGTATGTCCAGTCCCTCCAAGCAATCTGATTGGTCATTTGGGCTTTGGTGGCACAATCAAAAGAAGAAGTGCGGGTGCGAGACACACCAGGAGGTGTAAAGGCATAGGAGGCACACTGAGAGCCGCCTTCAAAGATGGGAAAGGGGGACAGGAGGCAAGCAAAGGGGTCTTGAAATGACAGAGGCGTTCGATAGTGGGGACACCCGGTAAGAGCCGTTCAGGTACTGAGGAAAGGCGCCAAAGGTACACGTAGGGCAAGAGATAGCAAATATTTTTCAATTCATTTACTTACCTGCCTTTGGACAGGTAACAGGGTTAATATTTCATAAAGCAAGAAAGGAATGTGAAAATGATATTATTTGGGGTCAAAAAAACAGTCAGCCTTCAAAGAGGCTTAGGCTTAAACTCAAGGGAGAGGACAACAGTAAAAAAAAAAAAGTAAAACCTTACAGTAAAAGGTGGGAAGGAGAGGAAAAGTTGGGAAAAGTCCGTGTAATGCCATGGGCCAGTAACAAAGTGAAAGGTGGGCATGGATGGGCGATCACCCACCCACTTTAAGCCCCCCACCAACCCAATCAATTTTCAAGTTGAAATACACATATATATAAAATATATATTTTATGTAAATTAATTATGTAATAATACATGTAATTATGTATTTTATGTGAAATTCATTTTAGTATTATTCATCATCCCGTAGAACTAATAGTCAAGTTGTATAAACCACCTTAAATGGTGACATGTTAGTCGCCCACCTAGTTTCATATATGCCCACCCACCAACAAATTTCTGGCTACGTGACTGCTATGAACCAAAAGATAGAACAAAAATAAGCCGAAAAAAAGGCACTTCAACTGCCTTCTTAGCCCACTTGCTGGCTCTCTCTCCCTCTAGGGGGTCTGTGTAAGGGGGTTCCTGCATAGAGCGGGTCTTACAGGGTCCAACTGGAAGCGGCACTACTCCTTGAGATGATGTGCCCGTGGTTCAGTTATCCTCACTTGGGGTCTTCTCGGTACTATGGTGGGAAGGAGAAAAGAGGGGCGATGCCATTTGTGCCAGTGCCCCCTCTTGTCCTGGAGTGGCAAGGTGAATGGTGATCCTGTGACACCCATGTGTGACACTTAGCCAAAGCAACAAAGCTAACAAATTATTTATTAAAAGTGTTGCGAATTCTGCCATAACCTACCAGAAGCGGAGGCCTTGCCTCCCAAATCTAGGTCCAGGCTCTACTGAGGCCTAGTGTTCAAAGTGAAGGCTTCAGGAAGGGGAAAGCTCAGAGTCAGAATAATCCTAATGATCTTGACTACCAAAACATGAATAGAAGACTCTGACTCTTTAAAACTATTAAAAAGATTTATTACGATAAAAGAATGTAATAATAATCTATGCATACAAATAGCAAAGCGGGGATTCCTGATAAGACAATACAGGACAAACAAAACCAGTGTGAGCAGCAGAATCAAAACCCACCAAATAAAAACCAAGAACCAGAAACTTGGAAATCCACCAAAGTTCTCAAAAATGAGGGTCTCCGGGATGATGCCAAGCCAATCTGGAGGGCCTGGAATGAACAACTGAAACGTCGTCCTATTCCCTATCGTAGCTCCTGAGACACTAGCAGATCCTGGAAGGTGCTACATGGTGATGGCAGTGAGAGGAATTCAACACAACTACTAAAGTAAAAACACAGTGACTGGAAGCCGTGGGCAGTCCGGGTTGACCCCAGCCGCCATTACGTCCTGGGACTCTGATCCATCTTCTAACATGGACCAGGATGAGTCAGTGTGAAGAGGACACACAACCCAGCAAGAGATGGTGCAAAAGTGCCTTGGGCTTTTATTGGTCAAACAAGAGTTCAAAGACCCCCAAGTGCAGTGGTGGGTTCTTCCATAAATAAATAAATAAACAGTCCCAATAAAGCCTGGTGAGGTTAAAAAGTCCATAAAGAAATGAATGTTCCTCTCACCAGGCAGAATGGACTCGTTTACAAACCAACCCAAGCCACTTCCTTCCTAAAAATTGACGTCTCTCCCCACTTATCCAATAAGGGTCTCCAGTCGCAGCCCACCCTTTAATCTCAGCTGGGGTTCCACTATGCCAGTCCTTTGGTGTCTGCCATGTCAGGCCGTGCCACGCTTTGCTCCAGCCTTCAGCCGAAAGATGTCCATAGTGGTAGGTGACTGTTGCCCCCTGGTGCACTCGGCACCAGAGCAGTGGACAGACAGACAGTGGACGTTGACTCCAATTGCACCAGGAAGACCTCAGAGGATGGGGATTTATGGTAGGACCCAAAGAACTGGCTTCAAAATGGAGGTGAGTCCTCATTTTCCATTAAAACCACAAGACGGTGGCTTGACGTGTGAGCCAGTGGTCAATGTGTCTCTCTAGCCCTGTGACATCCCGCTGACATTTTCAACGCTCTTTGCCTTTTTCTTTTTCTGTTTTTTTTGTTCCCCTGCTCACTCGTGCACTCGTGTGGGCCGAAATTAACAACAGGGTGGCCTTCGGAAACTGCAACGGTCTGGCCGTGGTGGATTTCATTCAGAAGACGGTGCTCCTCAGCATGGGCACCATTGACCTTTATGGCTCCAGTGACCCCTACCAGCGGCAGCCTCGCTCGCCACGCAGAAGCAAGCAGTTCCCAGCAGGTAGGGTGTGTCGCCCCGAGAGCCTGCCCTGCCCGCCTGCACGTTGCATCTTGGGTGCTGTCTCTGCATGCTTCTCTTTGTTTTTCGGGTTTTTGCGATCCTCAGCTGGCTGACTCTTCCAGCTCTTTTCTCTGTGTGTGCGGGTGTCTGTGTGTCTGTGTGTGTTGGTGTTTGTGCCCGTCTGAAAATCACATCTGTGTGTCACCCATAAAGTTCGTATTTCCTGCTACTTCTAGCCGCTGTTTGGAGTTTTTGCTAGACACTGCCAATCATACAGAAGATCTTGTCTCTCAAACAAAAAGAAGATGATTGAAATTACAGACTGCCTTAGAACGACATCCAAAGTAGTTTTAGATGATGGGCACAGAGAGCGGGCAAGCGAGGCCTGACAGCAGATGCATAAAAAGTGTTAAGAAGGAGACGCGGAGGCCCCAGCCTCCAACTTTAGTTTAGTTCAGTGTAACTTTATGGTCACATGGCATGTTCAGTCAAAATGGAACATGTCACCACAGTAATTGGGTAGAGCGTGTCACATGACCCAATAGAGAGAAGACTCCATGACATGCCCCTCTCTGCCAGAGACTCTCCGCCTTCTGAGGTGTATCCACTCATGGCACACCGAGTTCAAACAGCACCTTTAGATCAGATTTCTCTTCATTAGTGTCACTGTTGGCTTGGAAAGTAATCTCTCAGTAGCCACGCTTTAGAGAAACCGCACAGTGGCATATTGCACCTTGGCACTGCCCCAGCCTGACACACATGAAGTCCTCTTCTGTAGCAACAGATGGCGTGTTGCATGTTAAATATTAACACATGCAAGTGAGGACTTCACTGAACTCTGCACACGGGACAAAGGACAGAGAACAGGGAATCGAGTATAGCGCCTTTTGTTAAAATTCTCACATATAGCCACCTAAGACTGCTATAGGAAAGTAGCATGGCAGACACAAGTTTAATAATAAAAGGAAATAAAAATCACGAGAAGATGGACTTGCCTTTAATACTGCCACTGCATTGTTAATCTACAACGACACTTTTACTACCATATCATCCAAAATGTCACCGAAAGGTTAGTGTGGCAGGTAAATTTAATATTCTGTTCATTCAAATGTCATTCAGTAACATCTGTTCAGGAATCTGTTATATAGTGCCTTTCATATCTATCGTTGTAGTATATGGTGACGGTCATATCTGTCTGTGCTTCAAATGTATCTACTATATAGTGCCTTTCTAAACTATTCTTGTTCTTTAATGCCCTTCATATCAGTCTGTAACTTCATTATATCTAACTAGCTGTCTGTTTGTTTATCTGTCTTTCTATAATATAGCGACTTTCCTATTGATTTTATATTGTGGTTTCATATCTACAGGATGTATCATTTTATTTCATACAATTTTACTGCCTATCTATCTATCTATCTATCTATCTATCATATCTATCTATCTATCTATCTATCTATCTATCTATCTATCTATCTATCTATCTATCTATCTATCTATCTGTCTGTCTGTCTGTCTGTCTGTCTGTCTTATTATATAGTGCCTTTCATATCTATCTATCTATCTATCTATCTATCTATCTATCTATCTATCTATCTATCTATCTATCTATCATATAGTGCCTTTCATCTATCTATCTATCTATCTATCTATCTATCTATCTATCTATCTATCTATCTATCTATCTATCTATCTTATTGATATGCAGTTTTCCTTCCTGTCTACCTGTCTGTCTGTGTGTCTGCCATTGAGTTTGTACCCTTTGATCTTTCTCCCATAAGCCCCGCCCCCTCATTGTGATCAGCTGATCACATTCTTGCGCTGCTGTGCAGACCCCAATGCTTTCCTTCTGTGTTTGCTCTTTCTCTTTGATTTTTGTTACTTTCATTATAGAAGTTCCTGTACCCCCCACCCCTTCTCTTCTTGTGCACCAAGTTGAGAGTCGGATTTGAACCCTTGAATGTACCCCCTAATGCCCCCTCAACCCCCACGTCCCCACGCTCAGATGACGTGTCCTGCCCAGCGGTGTCCTTTCCATTGGTGTTTGCTTAGATGTTATGTCACCGCTTTATCGCCGTTTTTTGTGGTGACGTCCTCGTCCCTGCCTGTGTGACGGCTCTAGTTTTGTTAACCCTTTACTTCTTCTTTTTTATTTTTTATCCAGCACCTCTCATCCCACTTTGCTCCATGCCCCTCTGACGTGGCCTCATCCTCCATCATGCAGTAACTGTTTTGAGTTTTGTCCGAGTTACTCGTTTGTTGATTTTTCGTTTTTTGTTGTTTTTCTATGTTGTGTTCCTTTTGCTGTGCGTTTGTTTTGTGTTTTAACCTGTGATTTGCCAGATGCTTAGATACCAAGGCGTGTTTGTGCGTTCATGTTGAAGTTGGTCTAAACTTTAAGTGTTTTGTTGTAGGATTCGTTTTTTGATGTATTGTGTTTGTGTGTGTGTGTGTGTGTTGAGTACGTATTTGTGTCACATGTATGTGTTTGTATGTGGGTATGTACAGCGTGTGCCACATAAGGCTGATCTTCCTCAATAGGACGCCACCTCAGGTCTCCCACATGTCCACTTTGGGTTTCCCCCATCTGCCATTTTCTAAGGTGATCCCCCTGCTAGTCTAATCTTATTTCACTTTTCCTGACTTAAACACTGTGCTGCCCCCTATTGGCATGGAGGCCTTTTTCCTTTCTTGCTCACACTCTGTGTATGAGTAGAAGATCACTGCTGAGTGAGTCTGAATGGCCCCTCAGGTGACCCCTTTATCATACTGTAGATAAGAGTTCAGAGTACACACACATACACATGCAGAACTTTTGTAGTGCATACGTTGCCATTTACCGGCCTTCTGTTTTACAATCCAGTGCTGAAAATTGACGAATATGAACAAAGACATTTAATGGCCTTTTTCTGATTTTTCATATTTGTGAAGACATACAATACCAGCGTTAACATCCGATCTTTGCAGTCATTCCAAGTACACCTCGCTGCAGCCCATCGGACAGAACATCACAAGATATTTGGGGTGAGGCTGGATTTCAGTGACTGTCAGTCACAGTCTTAGTTATTCGAATGGGGCGGGGCTGGATGTGGCTGATGCCCATCCCCAGGCTCAGTCATTGTCGGAACTTAATAAATGGTCCGGGATGGATGTTTGTGGCGGGGCTGGATGTCAGTGATGGTCAATCACAGTCTTAGTCATTCTCACAGCTGATGGATTGGAGTGGGTGGGATTTAAGTGATGTCCAATCCCAGTCTTTATCATTCTCAGAGGTGATGGAGTGGGGCAGGGCTGGATGTAGGTGATGCCCAACCCCTACCTAATTCATTGTCCACACCTGAATGAATGGTCAGGGATGGATGTCTGGGGCGGAGCTGGATGTCAGTGGTGGTCAATCACAGTCTTAGTTATTCTCACAGCTGATGAAGTAGGGCGGGGCTGGATGTAGGTGATGCCCAACCCCAGCCTCATTCATTGTCACAAGTGGATAAATGGTCTGGGATGGATGTGTGGGGCGGGGCTAGATGTCAGTAATAGTCAATCCCAATCATTTTCACAGCTGATGGAATTGAAGGAGGACTGGATGTAGGTGACGTCTGTGTCATTCTCAGGGCTGGATGTTTGTGGTGGGGCTGGATGTCAGTGATGGTCAATCACAGTCTTAGTCATTCTCGCAGCTGTTGGATTGGAGTGGGTGGGATTTAAGTGATGTCCAATCCCAGTCTTTATCATTCTCAGAGGTGATGGAGTGGGGCAGGGCTGGATGTAGGTGAATGCCAACCCCTACCTAATTCATTGTCCACACCTGAATGAATGGTCAGGGATGGATGTTTGGGACAGGGCTGGCTGTCAGTGATGGTCAATCACATTCTTAGTCATTCTCACAGCTGATGGAATGGGGCGGGGCTGGATGTAGGTGATGCCCAACCCAAACCTCAGTAATTGTCACAAGTGAATAAATGGTCTGGGATGGATGTCTGGGGCGGGGCTAGATGTCAGTGATAGTCAATCCCAATCATTTTCACAGCTGATGGAATTGAAGGAGGACTGGATGTAGGTGACATTTGTGTCATTCTCAGGGCTGGATATTTGGGGTGGGGCTGGATGTACAGTAAGTGACCGCTAATCACAGTCTTGGTCATTGTTACAGCTAGTGGAATTGGGCGGAGATAGATATTGTGGAGGCCCAATCCCAGTCTTTGAAATTCCAACAGCTGATAGAATGAGTATGTCTGGATTACGTGATGCTCGATCACAGTCTCAGTCGTTCTCATGGCTGATGTAAAGGTGGGGCTGGATGTTTGGGGTGAAACTGGATGTTTGTAACTTTCAGTCTCAGTCTCAGTCATTCTCACAGTTTATGGGCCGGATAATGGAAATTAGAACATTAGAACATTCTAGATGAGAACAGGCCATTCAGCCCAACAAAGCTCGCCAATCCTGTCCACTTAATTCAATGCCTAATCCTAGTCAATGCCATTCTTACAGCTGTTGGAATGAGTAGAGTTGGATACATAAGGTGATGCTGGACATCGGTGACTGTCCATCACCACCTCAGTCATTCTCACAGCTGATGGAACGAGGCCTGGCTTGATGGTGGTGGTGCCCAATTCCAGTCTCAGCCTTTATCATATCTGATAGATTGGGGTGTGGCTGGATGTAGAGGGGGTCCAACCACATTATGATGAAATGGGGCAGGACTGGATATTTGAGGTGGGCCAGGATGTAAGTGACTGTCAATCACAGTCTTTGTCATTCTTACAGCTAATGGACTGGGACGAGGTTGGATGTGAGTGATGCCCAATCCCAGTCTCTGCCATTCTTTAAAGGGGTGGAACGGGTGGGGCGGGGCTGGATGTAAGTGCCAGTCTCACATCTGATGGAGTGCGCTGGAGTTGGATGTAATTGAGACACAATCACAGTCTTTGTAATTCCCACAGCTGATGGAATGAGGTGGGGTTGGATGTAAAAAGTGCTGCCCAATCCCAGTTTCTGTCATTTTTTAAAGTGGTGGAGTGGGTGAGAGTGTGGCTGGAACTGCTATCCAATCACAGATGGCACAGCACCTTCCAAATGGGGTTAGAGCGAGGTGTGCTTGTGTGTGCCACTCACCATGTCAGGCATGTTCACGTGTCTTCTGACAGTATCGTGGGTTGGTGAACCAGCTGGAAAACACCAAGAAATCTCGAAAGGCCCTTCCTTGGAATGTGAAACTTGAAGTGAGGAAGTCAAAGTCAAGCATTTTATTCTATCATAAAAGAAAAACACATCTCTCTAGGGTTTGTTTAGATGACCAACGTTATTATTCAACGGTTTCTGCCGATGTCCATGCACTTTGGTGTTACACGGATAATAACTGGGGTTAGTTGTGAGGCCAGAGAATGCTTAAGAGGGATTCCCATTCAAAGTGACGGGACAATGTGCTGGCATTGTGACCACTCACGTCACGAAGGGGAGGAGAGGAAGGGCTTCTCTTCGTCAGGCCTTTTCTTTCACGTATTTGCCACGAAGCAAGTGTCCACCGCTCACCCCATCACTCACGCTCACTTGTCGTTATCATCACCTACTTCCTTCCTGGCTGCGTCATCAAGTTTAACGTCAAGTTCCCAGTTTGCTCAGATTGCGCCACTTTTCCCAGGTCACCGCACAGTATAGTGCCTTTCCCTGCCATCTCCTTATTGCGTCCTTGTCTGTGGCGTCGTGTCTCGGCCTGTTCGCTCTGTGTGTGTCTCTCTGTGCGAGTGTGCAATCTGAAATGCTCATTTCCCAGGCTGCCTGAGGGGGTCTGCTTTGGGGGTCACTCACTATCCTTTCACTCTTGGCCTGTTTTTCTCTCTTCCCTCCACTCGCTGATGACGCTGACTCTGCCTGATGTGCTGGCATGCCTGACAGACAACATTTGCATGCGTGGCCTGTCTAGCTTTTATTCAGATTCAAAGAAAAGGATCCGTACATCGTACCAGAGTAAGTGCCGCTGCCGGGAAGACGCCGGGTGGTGACGTGACGTGTCATGATGTGTTGAAGAGCTCCTCGGGGTCTCCTGTCTGTCTTAGGAGGTCCAGGAGGGGGATGTTGGAGGAGAGGAAAAAAAAACCAAAAAAAACAAAACAAGATTCTGGTGGCCACCGCTTATTGTGTCACACGAGTCCCATGATTCACTGCACTACTCCTACTAGAACCTTCTGTGGTGTACGGGATATAATCTGACACTGTGGACCAAGGTGGGCCATTAAACATCACTGCACAGTGTCTCCCACCTTGGAAATTTGCATTAGTGGTTGCTGATCTGGTGAGGTTGGGTATCCATCTGTCTTAAATAATGAAATAATGGTGGTAGGTGAGGGGGCTCCCTCTTAGAGGGGTGCCATTCTTATATACTGCTCAAAAAATGAAAGGACCCCTTTTTAATGAGAGTATCGGGCTATTGATCTGGTCAGGTCAGTAGCAGAGGGGCTTGTTCATCAGTTTCAGCTGCTTTGGTGCACTAGAGGGGCAACAATGAGATGACCCCCAAAACAGGAATGAATGGGTTAACAGGTGGAGGCCACTGACATTTCTCCCTCCTCATCTGTTTTGTCACTCGTTTTGCATTTGGCTACGGTCAGTGTCACTACTGGTAGCATGAGGCCATACTTGGACCCTGCTGATGTGGCACAGGCAGTTCAACTTCACCAGGATGGCAGATCAACCAATATGTGCCATTTCCAGATGGTTTGCTGCATCTCCCAGCACAGTCTCAAGGGCATGGAGGAGATTTCAGGAGACAGACAGGCAGTTCCTCCAGGAGAGCTGGACAGGACCCCTCGTAGAAGGTCCTTAACTCATCAGCAGGATCTGCTTCTTTGGGCAAAAAGGAACAGGATGAGCACTGCCAGAGCCTACAAAATGACCTCCAGCAGGCAGGAAGGCAGGCAGGCAGGCCACTGGTGTGAATGTCTCTGACCAGACAATCAGAAACAGACTTCATGAGGGTGGCCTGAGGGCCCGACGTCCTCTAGTGGGCACCGTGGAGCACGATTGGCATTTGCCATAGAATAGCAGAATTGGCACCCTGTGCTTTTCACAGATAAGAGCAGGTTCACCCTGAGCACATGTGACAAACGTGGAAGGGGCTGGAGAAGCCGTGGCGAACGTTATGGTTCTTGTAACATCGTTCAGAATGACCAGTTTGGTGGTGGGTCAGTGAAGGAGGCATATCCATGTAGGGATGCACAGACCTCTACAGGCTAGATAACGGCTCCTTGATTACCATCAGGTATCGGGATGAAATCCTTGGACCCATTGTCAGACCCTATGCCAGTTTCTCCTAGTGCAAGACAATACCTGGCCTCATGTGGCAAGAGGATGAAAGAATCGATACCATTAACTGCCCCCAAAAAAACACCCCCCCTCCCACCACCACCACCACCACCACCACGCTCACTAGAATCCAATAGAACACCTCCAGGTGGGACATTATGACGTCTCAGCCTGTCCAGGAGCTCAGTGATGCCCTGGTCCAGATCTGGGAGAAGATCCCCCAGGACACCATCCGTCATCTCATTAGTAGCATGTCCCGACATTGGGGGGCATACAAACTACTGAGTATGAGTTGCTGCAATGAAATTTCAGCCAAATGGACTCGCCTGCCAGCCTGCCGCATCATTTTCTCCCTTTGATTTTCGGGGTGTCTTTGAATTCAGCCCTTCCTCGGTCGGTTGGTTCGTCATTTTCACTTCCATCCTTTCGTTCCTCACACATCACCATATCAGTCCATAGCAGTAGAGACAGCCAGCAGGATTTTTTTCCTGTTGAGATCTCATGCGTTTTCAGGGGTCCTTTCATTTTTTTTGAGCAGTTTATAATTAACAAATATTGGTAAGGGGCTGCGGTGGGCTGGCACCCTGCCCGGGGTTTGTTTCCTGCCAAGCGCCCTGCGTTGGCTGGGATTGGCCTGTATTTAGGATAAAGTGGGTTGGATAATGGATGGATGGATGGATGGTAAGGGGGATTCCTCTTACAGTGGAGGCAATAAAAAATAATGTGAAGACCATCTTTTTTACAACTAAAGGAGATACATACACTCGCCGGCCACTTTATTAGGCACACCTTGCCAGCACAAAGTAAGGTCCGATCAGCCTGGCCAATCACCGTATAGGAATTTTCACACACGGCCTTCTTTCAGGACTGCGTCAGCTTAAAGATGTTGGTGGACTTCCTTGCATCAGTGGCTTGCACGACGTTTCCATCGGATCAATGTCAGAAGTTCGACTCATCCGTTCCAAAGCATGAAATCTCTTCTGCTTTAGCCATTCTTTGGTAGCCTGACTTGTGCGTTGAGGAGTTCTTGTCCTGCTAGATGACTCACTTCGGTTCACAGATGGGGTACCCTGACATTTACCTGCAGAATTTCATGTGGTTTAACGGTTCCATCAAAGATGGCATGCCATCCTGGTCCAGAAGCAGCAAAGCTGGGCCAGAGCACCGTATTTCAAAGATGGGATGAGGTTCTTATGCTACAATGGGGTGCTTGCCTTTCAATGAACATTACGTTCACTGGCCACTTTATTAGGCACACCTCACTAGAACTGCATTGGACTCCCTTTTGCCTTCAGAGCTGCCGTAATTCTTCATGGCAGAGATTCAGAACCTTCCTCAGGGATATCTGTCCATATTGACATGATAGCTTCACACAGTTGCTGCAGATTTGTCAGCCGCACATCCACGATGCGAATCTCCCATTCCACCAAATGCCAAAGGTGCTCTGCTGGATTGAGACCTGGTGACTGGGGAGGCCATTGGAGTCCAGTGAACTCATCGTCATGTTCAGGAAGACAGTGTGAGATGATCTAAGCTTCGTGACATGGCAGAAGATGGGGACACTGCTATCATAAAGGGATGGACATGGTCAGCAACAAGACTCAGGAAGGCTGTGGTATTTAAACAGTTGGTAGTAAGGGGCACAAAGTGTACCAAGAAAATACCCACCACACCATCACACCACCACCACCACCACCAACAACCTGAACCGCTGATACAAGGCAGGATGGATCTCTGCTTTCCTGTTGTTGACCCGACCATCCAAACATCACAGCAGAAATCGAGACTCAGCAGACCAGGTGACATTTTTACAATCTTCTCTTGTCCAATTTTGGTGAGCCCGTGAAAATTGTCACCTCAGTTGCCTGTTCTTAGCTGACAGGAGTGTCACCCGGTGTGGTGGTCTGCTGCTGTAGCCCACCTGCTTCAAGGTTTGACGTGTTGTGTGTTCAGACGTCTGCATACCTCATTGTAACGAGTGTTTATTTGAGTTCCTGTTGCCTTTCTGTCAGCTCAGACCAGTCTGGCCATTCTCCTCTGACCTCTGACATCAACAGAGAACTGCCACTCACTGATATTTTCCTTTCATCGGACCCTTCTCTGTAAACCCTAGAGATGGCTGTGAGTGAAAATCCCAGGAGATCAGCAGTTTGTGAAATCCTCAGAGCAGCAAACATGTCACATTCAAAGTCCCTACAGTCCCCCCCTTTCTTCTCCATTCTGATGCTCGGTTTTGAACTTCAGCAGGTCGTCTTGATGAGGTCTACATGCTGAAATGCTGCCCTGTGATTGGCTGATTAGAGATTTACACGCACAAGCACTTCAGCAGGCGTACCTAATAAAGTGGCCGGCGAGTGTATGTCATAATTGTAGCAGTTTGGTTGATGTGTAAGAGTTTCTGACTCAGAAGTTCCTGGAATTGTCAGATCATTCACTGTCAAGAATCCTCCTTTTGAGATGCAATACATTTGCTCCAGCGCTTCTCCCGTTCCCGTATAAGCTTCCCGCGTTCGTCTTTAGTTAACCGTCTCGGCAGCCTCCTGCGTTTTTTCTCCTGGATTTCTTCCATGGTTGCAAATCTTCTTCTCCTCAGTCTTAATTTTACAGACTGAGATTTACGGAGCATGTAGCTGTAATTGCATCGGTCCCCCTGTAAGTGACTCACCGAGCTTACTGCTTAATCGTTTTCATTTTTGCACCAGTAGACTGAAGAAGCTTCTCCACATGTTGCTCATATCCCTTCCAGCTTTGCTTTATTTCATCCCCAATGTCTCACCTCCAGCATTCCTTACTTGGGACCTTCTAGTAATGAACTTCAAATTTATGGACCTTATTGTTGGTAGCATGGC
This sequence comes from Polypterus senegalus, assembly GCF_016835505.1. NCBI lineage: Eukaryota > Metazoa > Chordata > Cladistia > Polypteriformes > Polypteridae > Polypterus > Polypterus senegalus. The sequence goes on along the minus strand of NC_053155.1, from coordinate 319,157,821 downwards.
CTCCGAAAGATGTTGTTATTTTGTAATCGCCTTTCAAAAGTGAAATGGTCTGTTATGCTAATGCTGTTAAGCACTTCTGCTTTGTTGGCTTTTAGATGCAAATGTATGTAAATGAAGCATGACCGTAAGCTGGGGGTCTTCAATTACAGTCCTGCACTGTCTGCTTCAACCGTTTCCTTAATTAGAACCCATTTGTCTTCTGCTATACCGACATATCTTTTTGGGACTCAAAGTCATGAACTTGTCACAATTCGGGACCCCTAATGATGTCTTTTAGCTTTAAACAGCAGCATTTAGGTTTGCATCATTTCCTATTTCCTTAACCAATGTTAAGAGTGGTGACCAGCAGGGGGCAGTGCTGGGGCTGTAGTTATTTTTAATATCTATAAATGATTTAGATAGGAATATAAAGAAGAAGCTGGTTACGTTTGCAGATGATACCAAGATTAAGTGAATTAGCAGATAATTTGGAATCCGTTATATCATCACAGAAGGACTTGGGCAGCAGACAGGTTTGGGCAATTTGTGGCAGATGAAATTTAATGTCAGTAAAAGAATTACACACAGGAAATAGAAATGTGAGGTTTGAATACACAATGGGCGGTCTGAACATCGAGAGTCCATCTTATGAGAAGGAGTTAGGAGTCGTAGTGGACTATTGACTTCCAGACAGTGTTCAGAAGTCATTAAGAAGGCTCACAGAATGTCAGGTTATATAGCGCCTTGATGTGTGGAGTACAAGTCACTGGAGGTTCTGCTCAAGCTTTATAACACACTGGTGAGGCCTCATCTGGAGTCCTGGGTGCATTTATGAGCCCACCAGACGTAGCAACACAAGAAAAGGTCCAGAGAAGAGCAACGAGGCTGATTCAGGGCTACAGGGAATGAGTTATGAGGCAAGATTAAAAGAGCTGAGCCTTCACAGGAGATGAAAAGGAGACCTGAGTGAAGTGTTTAAAATGATGAAGGGAATCAGTCCAGTAGACCAAGAAGGTGACTTTAAAATGAGTTACATAAAGAACCACAGACACCTGGAATAAGCGACCAAGTAGTGTAGTGGACAGTAGGACTTTAGGGACTTTCAAAACTCGACTTGATGTTTTTTTGGAAGAAATAAGTGGACAGGACTGGTGAGCTTTGTTGGGCTGAATGGCCTGTTCTCGTCCAGAGTGTTCTAATGTTCTAACCAGCCACCAGTTGATGTCCAGCTGAACTCGTCAGCACAAAGTCTTTTCTGCTTCAGGTTGTTCACACAACTCTTCTTCTGTGACCCTTATTTGGTGTCTTCTGGATTAGTGAATGTAAGAAGAAGCAAGAGGAGAAAGACCCCCAAGATAGCCCACAAAACTAACCTGAGTGAAGAAGGACCTGGCAAGGACATCTGGAAACACCTTTCTACTTGGGAGAAACTTTGATGGTGCAGGACGAGCATCCATGCTCACTTTTGTCACAGTGTAAAGGGGTCCGTCTACAGCCAACTCCCCCTTTACAGTACGGTTGTCCCCTGCTGAGTTTTATTGCCCTGTTCATCATTTTGCTCCAGCACGAGGAGATCTGCACCAGGGATCTTCTTGAAGTCCTTATCCTTCTCTGATCTGGTTATGGATGTTGTAGATGACTCAAATCGAGACACAAATAGATCCAAGTATATTGTTGTAGATGACAGTCGTCATATTTTGAGACTGATACCCGCCTTTTAACTGTGAAACAACAAAAGATAAGTTCATGGACTAGTTTAATATCGAAGCAGCAGGTGTCAGAAGTGAGGTCATCAGGACGGGACGGAGGTGAGGTCATCAGGATGGGATGGAAATGAGATCATTAAGGTGGGACGGAAGTGGAGAAAAGAATGAGTTACTCTTCTATGGGTCTGTCGGCATTAATACCCTTCTTCTATTGTGTTGCCGCCCTCAACTGAACCATTTGGATGACCCCTAAGCTCGTGTGGGTGACAATGTGTAGACTTGTGCGATAAAAGACCAATCCTCCTCATGCAGACTTTTTGTGTTGTGTGGCACCAGAAAGGAGGAGGTGGAGAAGACATTGGAAGAATGGAGAAGGCCTTTGGGAGATTTGGGAGGACTGAAGATACCTACCAAGAACATAGGAATTAATGATGATCAGGATTCAGACGTTAGCCTGCAGGAAGAGTTGAGAAGTTTAAATATCTTGGATAAGTGGTAGCCCTGAATGGAGAATTAGATGTAGAGATAACCCATAGACTGTAGTGTGGAGTGAACCATTGGAAGAAGCTATCAGGAGCAAAGAATTAAGGTGAAGGTTAAAGGTTTAACGCCAATGATGTAGGAGCTGAGACATGAGTAGTAGAGGGAGTGCAGGAGAAGAAGATGGATGTTTCAGAAATGTGAATGTGGAACTGGAAGTGTGGAGATACAAAAAGGGACAGAATAAGAGAAAAGAAAATCAGAGGAACAACATGAGTGGGAGAGAAATCTAAGAAAGTGCTATGGACATGTGACGAGGAGAGACGATGAAGACAATGAAGGGCAAAAGAGTGATGGACATCAGAAAGAGAAAGTGAGGGAGACCAAGGTGGAGGATGTATGGATAAGGTCAAAGAAGATCTGAAGATCTGAAAGAGAGGGGTTTGCCTGGTGAGGAGGTGCAGGGCCAAGTTGTTTGGAGAAGGTCTATCAGGCATATTTACCTTGCAAAGAAGTGGGAGAGGATGACCAGAAGGAAGAAGAAGAAGAAGATAGAGAAGAGAAGGCAATTTGCCTGCTGACGTGTTGGACAACATGGATGATTGACTGCAAGCCACAGTGAAACATGGCAGAGGTTCCTTGCAGGCTTGATGATTTGATGAAAACTGATGGCCTTGTCAATGTGTATCCATCATGGGGGGGTTGGATGGGTTCTAACTTCATGGCCCCCAAATGTAAAGCCAAAAATCCTAATAAGAAGACCAGGGAATCCTCCACCAAGATGATAAGGTCACCACAGAGCCTCCACCGCCAGCCTGGGGTTACAAGTCAGAGAGCCAAAGTCTGGAGGGGGCAAAGGGAACAAGAGACCGAGGAGGACTTGAAGTAGCTGGACCACTGGGGAAAGGGTGGAGACACCACATAATGGCTTCAAGGTTTTGCTATGTTTAGTGAACTTTCCAGAAGTTTACTAATTGGTTCAAAACTCTTCATCCCATTACAGTTAAATGCATTTGTAAGTGCCTAAGACGTTTGCACAGGGCTGCTGTACATCATGAGGTGTCCGGGTTAGTAAAATTTGTAAAAATGAAAGGTGAGAGAAGAAGAAGATGGACCATGAAGTACCAAGTGGCTCCCGTCCACAAGATGTTCTTAGTCAAGACAAATTCATAGTGTGATGATGATGAGGCCGCTATGGCTATCTGGCTAAACCCCCAAGGTCCACTATAAGCAAAGCCCAGCTTCCGATTAGGTACCTGGTTGGAATGAAAACCAGCAGCCGCTGCTGTAATTAAGGACCCCCACTGTGAATGACATATAGCGCCTTGCACGTATGACAGTACCGTCTATGACCATTTATTTAAATTCTCACTGGACATTAAAGCCACTGTGTCATCCTGGCCACGCTGGCAGTTTGGCATTCAGATTAGGGGCTCTGGGTACTCCGGGGGGCACCTTTGTCTGTTTCTTTATCTCTGTTTCTTTCCCAGTCGTCTGATTTCTGCTCTCATTTTTCCCGGCAGGCCTGACTGAGCTCTCCGACAGCCCTGTGTCTTTGGAGCTGGACCGCTGCAAATCCCCCACATCAGGTAACTGAGCCTGGCAGCCTTGTCTGCTTTTAATTCTTGCCGCGACTGAGTAATGCGTACCCGTTGTGTGTTTACATGAAGCCCTTCGGCTGGCGTCTGACAAAGCTGTTAACGGGCAAGAAATGAACCAAATCTGTGCATGTGGGCTGAAAAAAATGAAATCCCGCGGCAGCGAGTGCCCTTTAAAATGAGGGCATGCGTGTGTGTGGCCACAGCTGCCATTAGATTAGCTTTGGGGCCCTCGTGAGCCCACCTTCGACTTAATGTGCTGCTTTGGAAACTTCAGAGTCCATTTCACTTCTGTGAGGTTTGGGGCCCACAGATTTGAATTTAGCCTGGGGTCGTCCTGACCTCAGGGGGACTTGTGGCTGTTGGACACGGGAGGAAGGAATGAGGGAGGTGAGCAGCTGTGAGCCATGAGCCTGATGACATGCTAGATACATACAGTAGACAGACAGAGAGATGTGGAAGGCACTATATAGTAAAAAAGATGGATGTGAAGGGTGCTGTATAACATGTGACAGTAATGACCCTGTAATCAATATATAGACCTATAATAAGCAGGCAGACCTGTATGGTGCTATATGATAGATAGATTTGAATGAGTTTGGATAATAAATAGATCACTATTTATAAAAGGCACTATATGATGGTGATATTTGTTAAACCACATGACGCATCTCTGCAGTATCCCTCTGAATTTGTGGATGTTACTGTTTTCACATCAGTCCTCAGATACTCACTACTGGGTTATGTAGATAGACCAACAGATATGAAAGGCACTATATAATTAATAAATGTGGAAAGGACTGTGTAAAACAAATAGGAAAGGCACTGTATGATAGATAGATAGATAGATATGAAAGGCACTATATAATAGATAGATATGAAAGGCACTATATAATAGATAGATAGATAGATAGATAGATAGATAGATAGATAGATAGATAGATAGATAGATAGATAGATATGAAAGGCACTATAAAACTGATAGATTGATAGATAGATCGATAGATATAGTGAAAGGCACTATATGATAGATAGATAGATATGAAAGGCACTATATAATTGATAGGTAGGAAAGACACTATATAATAGATAGATAGATAGATAGATAGATAGATATGAAAGGCACTATATAATAGATAGATAGATAGAAACCATATAATAAATTGAAACACTGGGTATTACCCGGCACTGATTGATTGGAGACCTGTCATGCTAGATATATAAATTTATAATTATGAAAGGAACATTATAATAGATAGAAATGAAAGGCAGTACAGTATATGGTAGATATATAATGTAGTAGTTTGGCGAGTGGCTAGGGGTGGTACCCAGCCAGGACGCCCAGGAGGACCGGAGGAGGGCTTACACCTCCTCTCGACCATGAAGGGGTGACTGCCCTGGTGACTTTGGGGATCTTGACAACGGAGCTTAGAAGCTCAACCCTATAGGGGCACGTGGTCACCGCCAGCAGGTGTCTGGATGCCTGAGGAGTGTGGTTGAAATGCTAGTAGGAAAAAGACCAGGGACACCCAGAGTGCTTCCGGGTGCACAGCCGGCACTTCCACCACACCTGGGAGGGCTGGCGGAAGGTTATCGTCCAGGTGAGGATAAAAGGGGCCACCTCCCTCCATTCAATGGCTGGAGTCAGGTGGAAGTGGACAGAGTCTTGGAGGAGAGTAGAGGAGAGGAGGCAGACCTGAAGAGACAAAGGCATCTTTGCCTTTGGGGTGATTGGTGCTGTGGCACTGGGTTGTGTGTGCGCCATCCTTGTAAATAGTTGTAAATAAACGTGTGTGGTGTTATAAAATCATGTCTACCTTTTTGTGTTCGGGCTGCTTCCCACAGTAGATATCAAGGCACTATATAATAGACAGATAGATATGATAGTCACCATATAATAATGGATTGATATGATGGTCACTACCAGGCACTAACAGATTGATTGACTGATAAATATTACTAGTGTTATATAATAGATAGATAAGATAGATTTGAAAGGCACTATACAGCATATATGAAAGGCAGTATATGGTAGATATCTCAATTGATAGGTATAAAAGGCACTATTTAATAGATAGATTGATATATAAGGTAGTATATAATATATTGATATGAAGGCACTATACAATACTTAGACAGGTATGATAGTCACCATATAATAAATCTATTGAATTGAAAAACACAATATAATAGATATCTGCGGTGGGTTGGCACCCTGCCCGGGGCTTGTTTACTGCCTTGTGCCCTTTGTTGGCTGGGATTGGCTCCAGGAGACCCCCGTGACCCTGTAGTTAGGATATAGCGGGTTGGATAATGGATGGACGGATAGATAGATAGATAGATAGATAGATAGATAGATAGATAGATAGATAGATAGATAGATAGATATGAAAGGCACTATATATTAGATAGATAGATAGATAGATAGATATGAAAGGCACTATATATTAGATAGATAGATAGATAGATGTGATTGTCACCATATAATAAACAGGTAGATATGTTAGGCACTAAGTGATTGATGGAGAGTGAAATCAAAGAGGTCGCCATGTTATTCTTGATATTGTCTCTCTTTGTTTTCAAACAAACTGCTTCCTACGATTCAGAGTACTGATTTTTGGTTTGACGCTTGTGTGTTTATGAATCTTTGCTGGTTTTCTGGTTCACGTTTTACCTTCTGATCTTGTTTTAAATGATCATCTTCCTCGCTCATTCACCTCTGGCCTGGCTCCTTATTAGACTTTGTTGTCGTCTTTTCTACCAGTCCTTTAATGTCATTTCCGCTGCTCCAGGGCTGGCAGTAACGTCTACAGTGTGGTTTAACCTTACTTAAGGCGTATTCCGTGTTCTTTACCAAAGTAATTTGCAAGGAGTCACCAAATCAAGCGCTCCTCAACAGGGACGTCTCTGCATTAAGGACAGGCGGAGCGTCGCCCCCATTTTCCGTCAGACGGCCCTGTTGTGTGCACATTTAATGACGGTGTATTAACGTGTTGCTCAAAATTTCCTATCCAACTCAACTTCCCTTGATCTGCTCAATGTGATTTCTTTTTTTTATTCCAGTGTCCCTGGACCCTCAGTGTCCTCACCATACCTTTGCTCAGAACATTTCTGTTCTGCCTTGTGAATGTGCACATCTCACCGTTTAGGAGGAGATGTCATCATTATCATGAGTCACATCCATTACGTATCTACAGTACAATTTAGCTCTTTGCCTGTTGAACACAAACTGGTAATTTATGAATATTCATTTGAATTTCTGCGTATTTTTTGTATATTTGATAATGAGGTTGAGATCTTTAAATCCTGCCCTTTGGTGGTTGCCCTCTATGATGGTGCATTTATTGATCTTGATTTTCTCAGACCCCGTGTCTCCCCCTTGCTCCCTCACATAAGGTTTACTGGAGGCCACCTTCTTCCTCAGCCATCCTCCAACACCACTACTGCCAGTCTAATGGTCCATGTAACACTAATGTTCTTTTCCTTGCCAGGCCCCCTGGATCACACTTGCACTGACAGCACCTCCTCTCACTGCTCACTTGAAATCAGAAGCAACACCAGCTGTGTTCACTTTCCCCAATTCCGAAACCTTTGGCCAGTGGGCACAGATACCAAGGCCAATGTATTTAAGCAGATGTCTGGCACACAGTCAGATAATGTTCTCTCCCTCTCATGCGCCACCTCTTCTAACAGCATCTCTGTTAGACTCCGCCTCTTCTCACAGTGTCTACTGCTCTCTTTTAGACTCCGCCTCTTCTCACAGTGTCTACTGCTCTCTGTTAGACTCCGCCTCTTCTCACAGTGTCTACTGCTCTCTGTTGCGCTCCACCCTATCTGACAGCATCTCTGTCTGTCTCTCTCTCTCTGTGATTTCTCTTTTTTTCAGGCTCCACCCCTTCTTGCAATGCCTCTTCTGATAGCATCTTTCACTCTCTCCCTCAGGCTTCTCCTCTTCCAACAGTGTCTCCGCCTCTCCTCAGTGTCTCTATTTCAGACTCCACCCCTTCTAACCGAGTCTCTTTTTCTCTATTAGGCTCCAAACCAGCTGACAGCATCCCCATCTCTCTCTCTCTCTCTCTCTCTGTCTCTTTCAGGCTCCACCCCTTAGACGGCATCTCTAGCTCTCTCTCACTTAGGCTCTGCCCCATCTGATATCTCTTTGCTTCAGGCTCCTCCTCTTCCAACAGCATCTCTCTTTTAGTCTCCTCCTCTCCTCTCAGTGTAGCTATTCCAGACTCCACCCCTTCTAACTGAGTCTCTTGCTCTCTGTTAGGCTCCACTCTAGCTGACAGCATCCCCATCTCTCTCTCTCTCTCTCTTTCAGGCTCCACCCCTTAGACAGTGTCTCCATCTCTCTCTCTCTTTCAGGCTCCACCCCCTAGACAGAATCTCCATCTCTCTCTCTTTCAGGCTCCACCCCTTAAACAGTGTCTCCATCTCTCTCTCTCTTTCTTTCAGGCTCCACCCCTTAGACAGTGTCTTTATCTCTCTCTCTCTCTTTCAGGCTCCACCCCTTAGACAGTGTCTCCATCTCTCTCTCTTTCAGGCTCCACCTCTTAGACAGCATCTCCATCTCTCTCTCTTTCAGGCTCCACCCCTTAAACAGTGTCTCCATCTCTCTCTCTCTCTCTTTCAGGCTCCACCCCTTAGACAGTGTCTCCATCTCTCTCTCTCTCTCTCTTTCAGGCTCCACCCCTTAGACAGTGTCTCCATCTCTCTCTCTCTCTCTTTCAGGCTCCACCCCTTAGACAGCATCTCCATCTCTCTCTCTTTCAGGCTCCACCCCTTAAACAGTGTCTCCATCTCTCTTTCTTTCAGGCTCCACCCCTTAAACAGTGTCTCCATCTCTCTCTCTCTCTTTAGGCTCCACCCCTTAGACAGTGTCTCCATCTCTCTCTCTCTCTCTTTCAGGCTCCACCCCTTAGACAGCATCTTCATCTCTCTCTCTCTTTCAGGCTCCACCCCCTAGACAGCATCTCCATCTCTCTCTCTCAGGCTCCTCCCCTTCTCACAGTGTCTTTCTATTATTCAAGCTCCACCCCTTCTAAGAGTCTCTCTCATTCTCTCTCTCTCTCTCCCTACCTCTCAGGCTCCTCCTCTTCTCATAGTGTCTCTCTTATATTCAAGCTCCACCCCTTCTGAGAGTATCTCTCTCTCTCTCAGTCTCCACCCCTTCTCACAATATCTCTCTTATTCAGGCTCTGCCCTCTCTGAGAGTCTTTCTCTCTCTCACGTTCTCCTTCTCACAAAGTCTGACTCCCAAGTCCATGTTTCCCCACCAGACTTTTCATTACAGAAATAACCCTGGATGCTTCATTTTCACATTCCTGTTCTGCACAAATGTTTTCGAAATGAACTATTATTATTTTTTTTTATCCCATTCTGTATTCTGCCGTTGGATGACAAACCCGATGCATCAGACAGACAAAAAGCCTCCCTTTTGTTTTCTCAGTCCCAGACACTCACTTTGCTTCTGTCCTCATTGCCCCTGGGTAATGACAGGTCTCCAGGCCGAGAGCTCCTTCATGTCAGTCAGAAGTGACATGCCACCTGTCAGCCTGTCAAGTCAAGTCTTCTTCTTGACTCATGGGACTTGTAGTTCTAGTGACTGTTCTGGAGACCTTGGTGGGCAGAGTCTCTACTGGACCTCTTCCAGGGACCTTCTTGGGTAGAACTGTTTCTCTTTGGCCTCTGGTTCTCTCCTGAAAGAAGGCAGAACCTTACCTGAGGCCCCCGGAGTTCCTCCCTGTTCCCCGTTACTACAAAGGATGTGAACCCTTTAGAAATTCCAAATTTTCGGCATAATCATGACCAAAAAAAAAGTGATCCAATTTTAAGTCCTATAACTCGATAAAGTAAACCCCTCCCCCACTCGAGGATCATCCTCGATTACCCCTCCCCCACATTCACAGCTATCCAGGAACTGAACCAGGAAGAAGCTTTAGAGACACAATGAAGGGCGAGACTGTGTTACATCACAAAACGTTTAAGAAGCACTGAGCTCACCTGCTCTTCGAGATTTCTTTGGCTGCCTTGAGTTCTTCCCGTTATGTTAAACCTGCTTGACTCCGAGTATTTATTTTCTTTTTGGATTCCTTCCGTTCTCCGCGTTTCTTTTTTTTCCTTTACATATCAAATGAATTCCCACAGATGCCGTCCCACGAGGACGTGTTTAGCGGCGGTGCCTTAATTCAAGTGCGCTTCAAGGGGCTGACAAACAAATCAACTCGATTCACCGTCGAGCGAGCGAGCGAGCGGCGGGCTTTTGGCTTTTTGTTTCTTTATGAAGTGCACTTTGGTTAATCAGCCAATTAACTGCGAGAGGAAAAAAAAAACAAAAGGAAAGGAAAACGAGAAGGAGAAGAGAGAGCAGCGCCTGTCACTCGTGAGGGCTTCATTGAGCGGGCTGCCGGGGGGCTTCACTCTCTCCTTGTCTTGTTTTGGTTCTTCGCCTCTCAAAGGGGTCTGGACAGCCGTTAATTACCCCTCTCTTTGTGAAGCAGTTGTCTCTGCGGTCCGACGGGCTTCACGAGATCTTGACCGGGCCATTGAAGCGTAAATGAAGTGGCTTATACTGTTAAATAATGAAACAAGTGGAGCGAGGAGAGTGTGTTGAGAAGATGGAAAAAGAACGAAAGAGAGAAAAGGATGGATGATATGGAGATAGTGAATCAGGAGGGGCAATGGATTAGCAAGGAGGAAGTAAGGACAGCGAGGAAGAGGATGAAGAATGGAAAGGCCGTTGGTCCAGATGACATACCTGTGAAAGCATGGAGGTGTTTAGGAGAGACGGCAGTGGAGTTTGTAACCAGATTGTTTAATGGAATCTTGGAAAGTGAGAGGATGATGAGGAGTGGAGAAGAAGTGGACTGGTGGGCCGATATTTAAGAATAAGGGGGATGTGCAGGACTGCAATAACTACAGGGGGATAAAACTGATGAGCCACAGCATGAAGTTATGAGAGAGAGTAGTAGAAGGTCAGTTAAGAAGTGAGGTGATGATTAGTGAGCAGCAGGATGGTTTCATGCCAAGAAAGAGCACCACAGATGTGATGTTTGCTTTGAGGGTGTTGATGGAGAAGTTTAGAGAAGAACAGAAGGAGTTGCATTGCGTCTTTGTGGACCTGGAGAAAGAATATGACAGGGTGACTGAGAGGAGCTGTGGTCTTGTATGAGGAAGTCGGGAGTGGCAGAGAAGTACGTAAGAGTGGTACAGGATACAAACGAGGGAAATGTGACCGTGGTGAGGTCTGCGGTAGGAGTGACGGAGGTGGGATTACATCAGGGATCAGCTCTGAGCCCTTTATTATTGGCAATGGTGATGGACAGGCTGACAGACGAGATCAGACAGGAGTCCCCGTGGACTATGATGTTTGCTGATGACATTGTGATCTGTAGTGAGAGTAGGGAGCAGGTGGAGGAGACCCTGGAGAGGTGGAGATATGAGATTAGAGGAGTGAAGGTCAGTTGGACCACCAAGACAGAATACATGTGTGTGAATGAGAGGGAGGTCAGTGGAATGGTGAGGACGAGGGGAGTAGAGTTGGTGAAGGTGGAGGAGTTGAAATACTTGGGATCAACAGTACAGAGTAACGGGGATTGTGGAAGAGAAGTGAAGAAGAGAGTGCAGGCAGAGTGGAGTGGGTGATGAAGAGTGTCAGGAGTGATTTGTGACAGACGGGTATCAGCAAGAGTGACAGCGAAGATCTACAGGACGGTAGTGAGACCAGCTGTGTTATATGGGCTGGAGATGGTGGCACAGGAGACAGAGCTGGAGGTGGCAGAGTTAAAGATGAGTGTGACGAGGATGGACAGGATTAGAAATGAGGACATTAGGGGGTCAGCTCAGGTGGGACGGTTTGGAGACAAAGTCAGAGAGGCGAGATTGCGTTGGTTTGGACATGTGCAGATGAGAGATGAGGGGTATATTGGGAGAAGGGTGCTAAGGATAGAGCTGTGAGGGAAGAGGAGAAGAGGAAGGACTAAGAGAAGGTTTATGGATGTGGCGAGAGAGGACATGAAGGTAATGGGGGTGACAGAGCAAGATGGTGAGGACAAGAAGAGATGGAAGAAGATGATCTGCTGTGGCGACCCCTAACGGAAGCAGCCGAAAGAAGAAGAAGATTTAAATGAATATCTTTTAAGCACGAAGGAGACATATTAAATATTAAAAGAAAAGTGTACTAGATGAAAATCTACTTATTTCATACCAAAAGCACAGATTTCCAGTCATTCGACACACAAGAAGCTCCTTTTGTAGGACAGTCCCGCATAAGATTCCAACAATAGTCTGCCATCGTCTTCCTCGGTACCCTTGTTTTTATACGTCTTGGTGAAATTTCTCCCCTTGCTCTTCGCTTAAGCCGCCGAGGTTCTCTGGAAAGCCATCCAAGTGACTGTGCCGATACTGCACTTTAACACTCACGTTACAGCCAAGCCCGTTGAAATGAAAGAGCACATCCTCGACTAATTGGGTGAGCCAAGAAAGTTTTGTCACAACCAACAAGAACAAACAAAGAGCAGGCCTGTGATTCCATTTCATTCATTGATGCTATGAAATGCGGGCCATGTATACTGTAAGTTGTCTGATCTGTGGGCCATTGGAAATTCCAGCCTTCAGTTTTTCCAATGGCGGGTTCAGGTAACTTATGCTCTGTTTATTCTGTAGAAATGATCAGACCCGACTCACTTAAAAAGGTTTGACGCAGCCACCCGTATAATATCCCTGACTGCAAGGGGTTAAGTTTTCCAGACAAGTGACTGGTTTGGAGTCCAGACATGAACTGACTGAGGTTTGGAAAGATGGCGGTTTTAAGTGATTGACCCGGAAGTGACGTAGGGGAACCAGAAGTGACCTTCTTCTGACAACATCTTAGGGGCCGGAACCGGACGTGACGTCTTCAATGTTGGGTCGGACAGGTTTTCGCGCGGCTGGTCTGCAGAGACAAGAAGAGAAGGTTTAGTGCACCTCACCACCCCCGGGCTTGGCATGGAATTACCTTCGCTGGGTCCATATTGAGTCCTCCTGCTCGCGCGTGCGTGACAGTTCAATGCACAAACCGTCTTTATTCAAATTGTTTCATCAGGCCAAGCTTCATATGTAGTGGTGCCAGTGTGATTCAATCTTATGCCACCAAAGGTTAATTGATTACATTTTGTCCTCCATCCTCCATATAAAATCTCTCGGAGGCCCAATGTTCATGTTTGGCTCAAATATCCCAAAGGTATAAAAGGAGAGGACACTTCCTGTAGACACTTTGTTGGCCAAATCGTTAGATTTTAAATTTTTATGACCTCCCGATTCTGCAGAAGAGATCTTTTAAAGAGCGGACTCAAATTTTATACACTCAATCCAATCTAAGAAACTAGAACTGATGCGGTCAATCCAATGCAATTTTCGGAATCAGCGCCCCAAATAATGCCAGGAACGGGCCTACAAAATCCGAGAAACCAAGAAAAAAATATTAATTTTTGCCTGGCTATGAAGAAGAGCTTACAATGGCATTTCAATGCTATTCAGTTATCCAACCCGCTATATCATAACTACAGAGTCATGGGGGTCTGCTGGAGCCAATCCCAGCCTACACAGGGTGCAAGGCAGGAACAAACACCCCGGGCAGGGTGCCAGCCCACTGCAGGGCACACACACACCAAGGAACAATTTAGGATCGCCAATGCACCTCACCTGCATGTCTTTGGACTGTGGGAGGAAATCCACGCAGAGAACATGCAAACTCCAAACAGGGAGGAAACCCGGGTCTGTGAGGTGGCAGCGCTACCCACTGCGCCACCGTACCGCCCTAATTGAAAACAAGTCAAACAAAACATTCATGTAACTCATGTTGGATGTCCGATATTCACGCGTACACTCTGTTCACTTTTTTGGATTTTATTAAATTTTAATAACAAATAACATTCCATGTAAATCAGTCGAGTTTTACAAGACTTGGTTCAAAACAAATCAACTCCCGCCCTGTGAAAGAGAGCTAGGCCAGCAGAGGAAAACTTTAAGCTGGTAAAAAATAAGTAAATAGATAAATTAATAAATGATTCACAGGTCTACAAAAAAAAAAAGATTTTTTGTTAGCTACTGGGAACTTCCAAGTGGCTCTTTATTACGTTTCTTGCACTGATCTCATATACTGTATGATCAGCTTTTTGAGATGCACATCATTGACGTTTTGACACTTTTGAATATCATTATAAGATATCAACACGATATCTGGAGTTTGGACTCTATCCCAATAAAATTGTTTTGATGTGTTTATTCTGAATACAAACCAGAAGACGATACCAGGGACACGTTAAAGTATATGTTGAAAAGGCAATATATTATTTATGTGTTGTACCCCCTTAATTAGTTGTCTTCCGCCTTGGTTTATTGGTTGTTGTGGTTGGCCCGTGGTGAGTTGGAACTTGGCCAATCACGGGGCTTCACTTTGAACATTTAGATTAGTTTGGTGGCGTCTGAGCAGTAGAGTAGGAGCTTCGTTTAAATGTGAAAGTTTGCGTAATTGATTATAAAGTAAGTGGAATTCATTTATCCTTAAAGTATATTGTTTATATGTTTACATTTGTAATTTGGATATATATATATATATATATATATATATATATATATATATATATATATATATATATATATATATTTAGTACTGTTTCTAAATATTGACGTTTGAAGAAGTTAAAGTATAGTTGAACAGACTCTATATGGAGTTTCTCACATTGTTTGTTATGGAATTGCGGTATTATCGTTTCCTCATATATAATATGTATATCTATTAAGAATAATTACTTTTTAAGTTGAGTAAATGCTTTATTTTTTAACGTTCTAGTAATTTCCGATATTGATGTTATCTGGGGTGTAGTACGCCATCTACTGGATAAATGAAGTACCTGTTAAATGACTAATGTTAACATTGACAAACTGAAAAGAAAGAAAGTGGGATAGCTAATTTATGTTTATTATTATTTATTTAGACCATATCTTCACATTGTATAAGTTTGGAAGAAATTAATAAATAGAATTTGGACATCTTCATCCATCCCTGACCGGATGTGTGCAGTGGTTGTAATTTAATCCGAACCAACATAATTCTTCATTACAGTATACATACAGTGGCTTGCAAAAGTATTCAGCTTTTCCACATTTTGTCACATTACAGCCACAAACATGAATCAATTTTATTGGAATTCTACGTGAAAGACCAACACAAACACGTGAGAAGTGGAATGAAAATCATACGTGATTCCAAACAATTTTTTACAAATAAATAACTGCAAAGTAAGGCGTGCGTAATTCTTCAGCCCCCTGAGTCAATACTTTGTAGAACCACCTTTTGCTGCAATTACAGCTGCCAGTCTTTTAGGGTATGTCTCTACCAGCTTTGCACATCTAGAGACTGAAATCCTTGCCCATTCTTCTTTGTAAAACAGCTCCAGGTCAGTCAGATCAGAAGAACAGCGTTTGTGGACAGCAGTTTTCAGATCTTGCCACAGATTCTCGATTGGATTGAGATCTGGACTTTGACTGGGCCGTTCTAACACATGGATATGTTTTGTTTTAAACCATTCCATTGTTGCCCTTGCTTTATGTTTAGGGTCGTTGTCCTGCTGGAAGGTGAACCTCCGCCCCAGTCTCAAGTCTTTTGCAGACTCCAAGAGGTTTTCTTCCACGATTGTCCTGTATTTGGCTCCATCCATCTGCCCATCATCTCTGACCAGCTTCCCTGTCCCTGCTGAAGAGAAGCACCCCCAGAGCATGATGCTGCACCACCATATTTGACAGTGTGTTCAGAGTGATGTGCAGTGTTAGTTTTCCGCCACACATAGCGTTTTGCATTTTGGCCAAAAAGTTCCATTTTGGTCTCATCTGACCAGAGCACCTTCTTCCACATGTTTGCTGTGTCCCCCACATGGCTTGTGGCAAACTGCAGACGGGACTTCTTATGGTTTTCTGTTAGCAATGGCTTTCTTCTTGCCACTCTTCCATAAAGGCCAACTTTGTGCAGTGCACGACTAATAGTTGTCCTATGGACAGATTCCCCCACCTGAGCTGTAGATCTCTGCAGCTCGTCCAGAGTCACCATGGGCCTTCTTGGCTGCATTTCTGATCAGCGCTCTCCTTGTTCGGCCTTGTCTTGGTAGGTTTACAGTTGTGCCATACTCCTTCCATTTCTGAATGATCGCTTGAGCAGTGCACCGTGGGATGTTCACGGCTTTGGAAATCTTTTTGTAGCCTAGGCCTGCTTTAAATTTCTCAATAACTTTATCCCTGACCTGTCTGGTGTGTTCTTTGGACTTCATGGTGTTGTTGCTCCCAATATTCTCTTAGACAACCTCTGAGGCCGTCACAGAGCAGCTGTATTTGTACGGACATTAGATGACACACAGGGGCACTCTATGTAGTCATTAGCACCCATCGGGCAATGTCTATGGGCAACTGAGGGGGCTCAATAATTACGCACACCCCACTTTGCAATTATTTATTTGTAAAAAATGTTTGGAGTCGTGTATGATTTTCGTTCCACTTCTCACGTGTACACCACTTTGTGTTGGTCTTTCACGTGGAATTCCAATGAAATTGGTTTGTGACTGTAATGTGACAAAATGTGGAAAATTTCAAGGGGGCCCGAATACTTTTGCAAGCCACTGTATGTCAATTTACCTCAATATAAAAGTGAGGTCAGCGTGGTGGAGGCCCTCTCTTTTGCGCTTGTACCGCACATCTGTCTCTCTTTGTATGAACCAACAGTAGTCTCCCATCATGCTCGGAGTGAATTTTTCCCGCCCTGATATCGGTTTTTCCATCACCTTTCTATCTTGATGAAATCTTTCCCTATACCCATCTCTGACATCGCCCAGAGTTGGAGGAAAAATGTCGAGATGAGAATGTAAAACACGACGTCTCCAGTGACCTTCGGGCTCCCAGCAGGTTCTCCACAAGCTCAGCGTTATTCTCTGCTCTGTGACTGCCAAGAAAATTCCGGACAACAACCCGCACGAATGAGGCTGCTGATTCAGTTTCCTCTTGACCTCCTCATCAAAAATCCATCCATCCATTTTCAAACCCGCTGAATCCAAATACAGGGTCACGGGGGTCTGCTGGAGCCAATCCCAGCCAACACAGGGCACAAGGCAGGAACCAATCCTGGGCAGGGTGCCAACCCGCCACAGGGCACACACGAGGGCCAATTTAGAATCGCCAATCCACCTAACCTGCATGTCTTTGGATTGTGGGAGGAAACCCACGCAGACACGGGGAGAACATGCAAACTCCACGCAGGGAGGACCCGGGAAGTGAACCCTTAAGGGTCTCCTAACTGCGAGGCAGCAGCGCTACCACTGCACCACCGTGCCCTCGTCAAAAATCAGTTCACGGATTTCAGGAACAACAGAAACACCTTCCTTCACTTTGGCTTCACTTTTCTCGGGACCAAACTGCTGAAACGCATCGGGTTTCTGTCCATCACCTTGACAAAATTTTCAAAGTAACGGAGAATCTTAACAAACAAAATGTCCGGAAATGCAATGTCATGTTTAACAGTAAAACCTCGACCTGCTGCACCGTCATGTTGGAGTTGTGTCGTTATGCTTTAGAGCAGGGGTCTCCAACCTCGGTCCTGGAGGACCCCTGTAGCTGCTGGTTTTCATTCTCACCCTTTTCTGTATGAGTGACCAGTTTTTGCTGCTCATTAACTTCTTTTGAATTAATTTTCATGGAGTTGCTCTTGAAGACTCAGACCCCTTAATTGTTTCTTTTTCCTTAATTAGCAACCAAACAATCATGAGATACAAAATGAGCCAAAACAACTGGTGTCCATCACACAATATCTGAAGTTTGATCTTCTTAGGTCCACAAAACATTTGAACTTCCATCCATCCATCCATTATCCAACCCGCTATATCCTAACTACAGGGTCAAGGGGGTCTGGTGGAGCCAATCGCAGTCAACACAGGGTGCAAGGCAGGAAACAAACCCCGGGTAGGGTGCCAGACCACTGCAGGGCACACACACACACACCAAGCACACACTACAGAAAAGAGAAGATCAACAATTTCAGAAATGTCTGCTAAGGCGCCACGAGAGCAGCAATAAGCCGCAGAATTAAAGAACGAGTTTAATTAACGGCAAGAGTTGTCATCTCATTGAGCAGCCGGTTGGAGTGAAATTGGTTGGAGTTTGAGGCCCTGACTTAGCTGGTCTTCTGCTCTCTCCCTCACTTCACATTTCGTTTCTGTTTAAGGAGAGACACGAAGCAATTCAGAGGAACAAAGAAGAAATTCAAGGGAACAAATCTTAAAAAAGCAAATCAATTAATCAGTAGCACAAACAGGGCACTTATTAAAAAAAAAAAAAAGGGTTAGAATGAAAATCTGCAGCCACGGTGGTCCTCCAGGACCCCTGAGCTAATGAACCAAATGTCCAGAAATGCAGTGTTATGTTAAGGAAACAGTAAAACCGACTAACTTACTGCACCGTCATGTCTGAGTCAACAACATTTATTTCTATAGTTCAAGCACTTGATTGTCATTGTGTAACACAACGAAATGACTTTTTGTGACAGCCCCAAGGTGCAATTAAAGAAAAGTCAGATAATTCCAAATATGTCGCATACAGTGTTAAGTGATCAAGTAACCAGAGCACATTATTACTGCTCAAAGTACAGCAGCATACATTGTTATCGCACCTGTTAATGAACAGTACATGACATATTCTATATTGTGGGTGGCACGGTGGCGCAGTGGGTAGCGCTGCTGCCTCGCAGTTAGGAGACCAGCACGATTATAACATGCACTGCCATCCTAGATCGGCAGAAAAGAGAGAGGGAGAATAAGGAAATGATCCGGGGGGCACGAGGGACCCCCGCTACTTCCCTACTGAACTACCTCAAGTACAGAAGCCACCCACTGGAGTTAAATTATACTCCGCATCCACAGTACTCCATGGCCTTTATCACTCTCTGTGTCTTCCAACCTCCTACCACTCAGTCGTGAACTTTTTTCAATTCAGGATTACCAAGGGGTGGCACGGTGGCGCAGTGAGTAGCGCTGCTGCCTCGCGGTAAGGTGACCTGGGTGTTCACTTCCCGGGTCCTCCCTGCGTGGAGTTTGCATGTTCTCCCCGTGTCTGCGTGGGTTTCCTCCCACAGTCCAAAGACATGCATGTGAGGTGTATTGGCAATCCTAAATTGTGCTTGGTGATTGTATGTGCCCTGCGGTGGGCTGGGAATGGCTCCTGCAGACCCCTGTGACCCTGTAGCTGGGATATAGTGGGTTGGATAATGGATGGATATTCTATATTGTATTACATTAGCATATTGCACATTACCAATATAGCTTATTGCACATGTTCAATTAAAAATGATCTCAGACTGAGGAGATTCAGAGTTCAGAAAGTTTATGGCAGATGGTTTGTGCGTCCACGGATTGACCTAAGGCGTCTTCCTGACGGGAGGAGCTCAAACAAAGATATTCCAGGATGAGTTTTGTCCTTGAGAATGTTTCTGGCCCTTCTCACACAATGAGAGTGATGGCAGTTCAGTCCCAGTAATGGCCTCTGCTGTTTTATGACCCGCTTTAGCACCCTTGGTGTAGCTGGTATACCTGCAGGCCATCATGCCGTTAGTTACGATGTTCTCTATAGTTCATCTAGAGCAGGGGTGTCGAACTCCAGTCCTGGAGGGCCGCAGTGGCTGCAGGTTTTCATTCTCACCATCTTCTTAATTAGTGACCAGTTTTTGATGCTAATTAACTTCTTTAGCCTCAACTTTAATTAGCTTGACTCCGGCCACTTAGTTGTTTTTTCGTTAATTAGCAGCCGGACAGTAATGTGACATAAAACAAGCAGGACCTGACCAGCTGACCTGTACCATCAAACAAAATCTGAAACTAAAGATGAAGGTCTCAGTAAGGTTGATCCCTCAGGTTACCAAAACATTTTAGGAGTTCTTAGAAAAAACTGAATATCAACAGTTCTAGAAATGGCAAAAAGAGAGCAACAACAAGCCATGGAGTTGAATAACGGGCTTAATTAACAGCAAGAATCAGCTTCTCATTAAGGAACTGGTTGGAGTTTGAAGCCCCGATTAGCTCATCATCTGTTGGCTCGTTTGATGTCTCGTTTCTGTTTGGCTGTCATTTAATACTTAAGACTTAATCCTTAAAAACAGGGCTATTAAAATAAAAGGAAAAGAAGTTAATTAGCAGTGAAAACTGGACACTGATTAGGAAAAGGGTTAGAAAGAAAACCTGCAGCCACTGTGGCCCTCCAGGCCTGGAGTTGGACACCCGTGATCTATAGAAATGAACCAGCAGCTTCTGGAGGAGGCCAGCTCTCCTTATCTTCCTGAGAAAATCGAGGCGTTGTTGTGCTTTGCCTATTCCAGCCCAGGACAGGTCCTCTGAGATGATGGTGACTCCTAGAAACTTAAAGCTGGAAATTCTCTCCACAGCATCTGCATTGATTGTTATCGGACTGTGATTGGCCTTTTTAGTGGTCCTAAAGTCCAGAATCACTTCTTTGGTCTTGTTGGCATTGCACCCGTGCTGGCAGATTCTGAATGCAGCTTCATTGTTGTCTGTTACACGCCCAGTGACAATCTGTAATTATACTCTGTTGAAATTAAGTGGAGATTGTTCATCTGAATTGAGCACACAAGCAAACAATACGTATTTTTATCTTAACACAACTTAATTCTTAGGGCCGAGTGGTGGCTCTGAGGCTAAGGATCTGCATTGGCATCCCAAAGGTTGCCTGTTTGAATCCCCTTCACTGCCAAAAGAGATCCTACTCTGCTGGGCCCTTGAGCAAGGCCCTTAACCTGCAATTGCTCCGGGGGCGCTGTACAATGGCTGACCCTGCACTCTGACCCCAAGGGGTATGTGAAAAACGAACAAATTTGTACTACAAGAAATTGTATCAGACGAAACAAAAATTCAAATTTAGACAAATCCGTGTGCACGGCCACACCAACGCTTCGCTTCCATCAGGCAGATGTAGTTTCCACTACGACTGCTAGATGGCGTGACCAGTGCTTCTAATATGATCCATGGTACGTATCGAATACGCATCAGCTGGCATTGGTGGGATACATACACCACCTCGGCTGCATTCAGGCGATTTCGTGACAGTCGTCTACAAGGGGTTAAAACTGATCTGGGATGAGTAAAGGGAAGGCATCCAATCTAAAATTGTGTGCTGGAGAATTCACTGGGAAGAGCTCCCTTTTACTCAGATTCATTCTGGGAAACAGAAATCTTTTGAAATCTTGCTAGTGCTGTTAGGATTGCTGGCACAGTATTTTGTGGATCTGATATACAGTGGCTATAGAAAAGAATCCCCCCCCCTCAAAATATTCCCATTTTTTTTGCTTTACAGCCTTAAATGAAAACACACACATTTCTATTTTTTCCATCTTTACTTACTCAATGCCACCTCTAACATCCAAGTGAAAGACATCACAGCTACAGTTCAGAAGAATTATAAATAATCAAAAACAAGAAATCCTGAGATTAATAAAGGACCCCATCCTCCTAAACTCAATCAAGTGTCAGTGCCCACCATTCCCACCATTGACCAGTTACTGGCTTCCTTCCACCGGTGACCAGTTGTAATGAGTGTGATCAGTGAAGCTGCTCCTGGTCCATTCATTCCCTTGCTTGGTAGAGCAAATGACAGCAAACAACTGACTATGGGTGGCAGGTCACTTTCAGAAGATCTCAGAGATAGAGTTGTGGACGGACACAAAGCAGGAGATGGAGGCAAAAAAATCTCAAAGGCTTCATCAATCCCAAGGAGCTCAGTAAAGTCCATCATAAAGAAGTGTTTGGTACAACTAGGACCCTCCCTGGATCCTTCAAACTGGAAGGAAGAGCAAGGAGGAAACTGGTAAGAGAGGCCACCAAGAGGACAATGGCCACTTTGAAGGAGTTACAGGATTTGATGGCACAGAGTGGTCATTAATGGTGTGCATGTGACAACAATTTGACAAGCACTCCACAATGGTGGCTTGTTCAGGAGGGTCGCACTTATCAAGAAAGGCCACATGAAGGCTCATTTAAGCTTTCCCAGAATGCACCTTGAAGATTCTGATGCCAAGTGGAAAAAGGTCTTATGGTCAGATGAGCCCAAAATCAAACCATTTGCCCTCAACACCAAAGGAGCTCACCATCCACAACACACCATACCTACAGTAAAGCATGGAGGGGGCAGCATCCTGTTGTGGGGGGCCTGGGGCTCTCATTAGGGTAGAAAGAGAAATGGATGGGGAAAAATACCATCAAATTCTGGAGGAAAACCTGCTACCCTCTGCCAGAAAGCTGAAGATGGGCAGAATGTTCACCTTTCAACACGACAACGACCCGAAGCACACAACAAAACTGACCACAACGGTGGCTGAAGGAGAAAAAAGTGAATGTCCTGGTGTGGCCAGTCAGAGCTCAGACCTAAATCACAGTGAAAATCTGTGGAAAGATCTGAAGATAGCAGACCACCAACACTCACCATCCAATGTGACCGAACTGTAAAGAAGAGTGGGGGGCAAATATTGAGTGGTCTCAAATCTAGATGAGCAAAGCTGATAGAGAAGAATCAGGAGACTCCAGGCTGTCATTAAAGCAAAAGGGGGGGGTCAACAAAATGACATTGACATTGGGGGGATCTTTTATTAATCTCAGTAGGTCTTGTTTTGGATTTTTTATAAGCTTTCTGAACTCCGAACTGTAGCTGTGATATCCTTCACTTGGATGTTAGCGGCTATAAAGCTGGAAAAATATTGGCTAGTGTGTTTTCATTTAAGGCTGTAAAGTAAAAGAAAATGGGAATATTTCAAAGGGGGGGTTCTTTTCTATACCCACTGTATATATATATATATATATATATATATATATATATATATATATATATATATATATATATATATATATATATATATATATATATATGCATACTTATATACAGTTTATTTATTTATTTATTTATAGTTTTTGCATAACTGGAATCATGTGACAGATGGACAGACAGACTTTAGTATTTTATCATTTTTCTGAACTGTAGCTGTGATGTCTTTCACTTGGCTGTTAGAGGTGGCATTGAGTACGTAAAGCTGGGAAGAAATATTTTTTTGTGTGTGTTTTCATTTAAGGCTGTAAAGCAAAACAAAATGGGAATATTTCAAAGGGGGGATTCGTTTCTGTACCCACTGTATATACAGTACCATGTCATCTGCAGGGTGGCATAGTGGCACAGTGGGTAGCGCTGCTGCCTCGCAGTTAGGAGACCTGGGTTGGCTTCCCGCGTCCTCCCTGTGTTGAGTCTGCATGTCCTCCCCGTGTCTGCGTGGGTTTCCTCCCACAGTCCAAAGACATGCCAGTTAGGTGGATTGGCGATCCTAAATTGCCCCTAGTGTGTGTGTGTGTGTGTGCCCTGTGGTGGGCTGGTGCCCTGCCCGGGTTTGTTTCCTACCTTGTGCCCTGTATTGGCTCCAGCAGACCCCCGTGACCCTATAGTTAGGATATAGCGGGTTGGATAATGGATGGATGGATGTCATCTGCATATAGAGAAAAAATCTGTTCACTTTTTGCTAACAAATTATTAACAATAACTTCCTGAAAAGTCAGCTTTAAATGTCAACAGGACAGAGGTCATTCGACAATAATGTGCTTTTGAATTGAAGACAGGATTCTTGACCAATGAATGAGCGGGATAGGCAGGTCTTCAATTCAAATGCACGGTGTTGTGGGAAGGACCTCTGTAGTTTTCTAGTTTTCTTGCTTTTAGTCGTTGCCCCCCCCTAATCTTTGGCACGAGTGTCAATGATTGTGTGATTTTCGGTGAACAGTTCTCAGAAGAGCTAATAACGAGGCGGCAAATCAAGATGGTCTTTTAACCTTCCTGAGAAACTTGGAGCCTCCGGTCCTCAGAAAATAACGAGATAAATAAATGCAAAGACGTCACGCGGCTGAAGACGAGGACCTGGGGAATCAAAACAGAGCCTCGCCACACGGGATTGCCAATTAATGCATTTAGAATATTGTCATAATATGCCGAAATGAATTTCAGGTGTGCGCATGAAAGTGCGTTCATCTGTCATGCATTATTCAGGATTATTCCAGCAGAATATTCAGATATTCCGTAATCATGAATTAATGAGGGGCGGAAAATTCGCAGCGGCAGATTCATGACAGCTCTAAGAGATGAGCGCTCACTCTCTGATCATTTAGTTGTCTTATTTTAATAATTTATTGGACCAAATTGTGTCTCCATCGTCGTTTTTCGATTAATTACACCCGCACACCTTAGCAGTGTAAATTGTCGAAAATATTCCTTTTAAATTCTCTTGCTGACACCTGCTGCTGTTCGGACAAAATAAAGTAGAAAATAAAGTGGCAAGAATAGCAGACTGGAAGATCAACGCAAAATGTAAGACAGGCAGGAAAATCAAAAAAGTCAAAAAACGTAACATTGAAAAGGTCCGCTAGAAATCGTAGCCAAAAGAACGGAAACTGGAATTAGAAAAAAAGAGAGAAACCGATGGTGGGAAAGTTTGTAAAGGGCAGCCTGTGATATTGACCGCCAGCTTTTAAAGTGTCTCGCCAGTGATGTCACGGGGGTCCGAGGTATCAGCAAGTGGACATTATGTCCTAATAACTCAACTCCAACATGGTGGCGCCCCCGGAACAAAACCAGGTGACACATAGAGAGGGAGAGAGAGAGAGAGAGGCAAGGCACTATATGACAGATAAATAGAAAATACAGAGAATAATCATTACAGTGATAGACAGGAAAGGTGCTATATAATAGATAAATAACAGAAAGGGAGATTAAATTATATAGTAACTAGATAGAAAAGGCACTGCACACAGTAATTATTACACAGATACAGTAGGCAGGAAAGGCACCGCGATATACAAAAGTAAAAGATTTGAGAGATGTGACGGGCAATATGTAAATGACACTCAGGAGAGAAAGCCAACGTAAAGGGAAATACAAGGCCAGTCATTAAAAGACTCAAAGACAGATAAACAGGGAGAAGAAAAGGCCCTGTGAGCACAGAAAGGGGGACACGGAAGGAAGAAACTCAGGGAAAAAAGTAAGAAGAACGGGGAACAGTGCTTTGAAATTGGAAAATTCAGGACACTGGGGGTCACCCATTTATTCTGCAATGTACAGGATCAGCAATGTGGCATTAATGAGATCGATGCCATACTAATAAAATGGAGTGTTTATTTCTGCAGACTTCAACCAAGCCATCCATGCACTTTCAACACTTCTTATCCTATTGCAGGTCAAGGAGGATCCAACCGGTTGGGTGGGGGAGTGGGGCACCAGGCGGGACCTCCCATTAAGAAGAACTACTCTGGCCTGCCTGATGTCAGTTGTCTCTGGGGCTAAAAGTGGAGCCATTGATTTATTACAGGGTAGCAAACAATCATTAGGGCGAAGCAGTGGAGAAAGCAAAGCAGCCATGGACTGGACAACGAGCTGAATGTCAAACTTCTGGTTTTTATCTCTATCTATCTATCTATCTATCTATCTATCTATCTATCTATCTATCTATCTATCTATCTATCTATCTATCTATCTATCTATCTATCTATCTATCTATCTATCTATCTATTATATAGTCCTGTTAAGTTCTACAGTATATTTGTCTGTGTATCTATGTATTGATTATATAGTGCCTTTTCCATCCACCTATGTATCTACCTGTTATATAGTGCCTTTCACTTCTGTCCATGTATATGTCATCGGTAACAGATGGCAAAGTTTTTTTATTTTCTCATCTGTCAATACATCCCGGTATTGTTTAAGCGCCATAGACATTGTGTATGCACCTCCCTCAGGTTGTTCTTCAGACCCCTTTGCCCATGTTTGCCAGGTAAGCCCACCTAACTCTGTGTTCTTTCATGTTTTCAGCCACATGACACGTGTTGCTTTTTTATTTTTTTTGATTGCGCCCCCCAAACCGTACTAAATGTATGGCGTCTTCTTCTTCTTAATTCTTCAAGCCCTTTCACTCGGCCGAGTATGGGGGTCACTGCCTCATTCACTTTGATGGTCTGCTCATCACGAGTGCCTAGTCATACAGTTTGTGGGTTTGTGTATTAGATTTCTTTTTTTATTTGCTTCCTGAATTTTGTAATAAACCAAATCCTGTCATATTGTATAACTTTATTTCAGTTCCTCACTCCACTGCCTCTCATAATGAAATTCCGAGTAATGTGAAAGCCGGTCACTACAGTCCAGTTTTTTACTTGCTGGACAATGGTAAGGAGGACGCCATCAGATGAGTACATGTCTCCAAAGGTGGATGGAGGTTGAGATGTTCTGCATGACCATTGTTTCTACGTCATCAGCCATCCGTGTTACTGACATTTCTCCTTCCATGTGACAAGCATACTCACACATTTATATCCCATGCTTGCCTAATCATTGGACAAATATGGTTACTCGTGAGTTAATGCACCAAAAGACATAAGAGAACTGCTTGCATCAGCCAATCAAATAATGTCACTTGTAGGCAGAGGATTTTCAAGATGTCCGATTCATGACAAGTTCAGTTGTAGTAAAAGGCGATTTTGCAGCTTTGTATTTTCTGAGTCACTTTTGATTGATGTGTCCAGCAGGAAAAATCCCTGTCATGGACTAATAACGAAAAATGAAATGAAAATAATGAAAGAAACGGGCCAGACAGAGTTAAATCCATCTGAGGTCAAAACCTGAGGAGAGCCTTGCGGCCTGTGATGAGACGCACAAGGTCAGTAAGTGGACCTCGTACTTCCAATTACCAGATCAATAGGAGTCTCAAGGATTAAGTGCTTTCCTTCAGAGCGCTCCTTGATATCACCGTCTGTTGGATCGATGAACTGGAAATGAGCCGCAAAATGAACATCTAAAGGTGTAATCAATGACAATGAACAGAAAAGGGACGAAAGTAACTAGTCACACGTCATTAGCCTGCTTTTCGTAAATGACTGAGGTGGATCATCAGAGAGGCCACTCATAGTTGGGAGTAGATAGAAATTCACATACAAAAGGACAAGGGAATGAATTTGTGGATGGGGAATGAAGCAATCAGCGGGTAAAATAACTCTTTGAGTTGTAACAGGCTGATTTCAACACCATGAAAGCAACGCCAGCGGACGGTCAAAACACAAAACGCAGTCCAAAGTTGTAGTAAGTGGACTCAAAAAATGATGACGATGAAACTTTCTTTAGATCGCTAATACCATTCGCAGAGATTGTTTGAAAAATGAGGGGTTAAAATATCTCAAAATAGGTAGAAGAAGTCCTGACTGCCTGATGGACCTTTCTCTAAATAATTAATGTTTTTCGCAAAGATCTTAGAATATGAGATAATCGACCGGTGGGCCGGGAAATGAAGCAATTAGGGGGACACAACTAACTGTTTGACTCTTAACAGGCTGACGTCAATACCATGAAAACAACACGGTCAGATCGTCAAAAAACACAAAATGCAGCCAAACGTTTTAGTAAGTTGACTCGAAAAAGGGAAGTCCTGTCTCTCCGATGAATATTGGTCTAAATCACTAATACCATTAAGAAACATAGTAGAATCTTTTTAAAAATTAAGAAAATTCATTTGTTATGGGAAATTGAAGTAATTGGAGGACAGAACTAAATCTTTAACTCTTAACAGGCTGACGTCAATGCCATGAAAGCAACACGGTCAGATTAGCAAAAACAAAAATTGTAATCAAAGCTTTTAGTAAGTAGACTCAAAAAAGGGAATTGCAGACTTCCCAATTAATCTTTCTTTAAATCACCAATACCATTCAGAAACAGACATATATTTTAAAAAATTGAAAGAATCAAATTGTGGATGGGAGTTGAAGAAATCTGTGGGGCACAGCTGACTCTTTGAGTCTTAACAGGTTAACGTCAACACCTTAAAATCAACACGGTGGAATCGTCAAAATGCAACCAAAATTTGTGTACTTAGACTCCAAAAAGAAGTCCTAACTGCGCGATGAAACTTTCTTTAGATCGCTAATACCATTTGCACAGATTGTTTGAAATAATGAGGGGATGAATTTGTAGACCTGAAATTAAGCAATCAGGTACAAAACTAACTCAATGAATATCATCAGGCTGACATCGACACCAAGAAAGCAACATGTCCTGATGCTCAAAATATCTCAAAATAAGTAGGATCTAAACAGAGAAGTCCTGACTGCCTGATGGACCTTTCTGTAAATCATTAATGTTTTTCACAAAGATCTTAGTAGTTTGCTTAGAATATGAGAGAATCAACCGGTGGGTCGGGAAAAGAAGCAATCAGGGGGACACAACTAACTCTTTGACTCTTAACAGGCTGACGTCAATACCATGAAAACAACACGGTCAGATTGTCAAAAAACACAAAAAAATGCAACCAAAAGCTTTAGTAAGTAGACTCGAAAAAGAGAAGTCCTGTCTCTCCAATGAACATTGGTCTAAATCACTAGTACCTTTCAGAAAGATAGTAGAATCTTTTTAAAAATTAAGAAAATTTATTTGTTATGGGAAATTGAAGTAATTGGAGGACAAAACTAAATCTTTGACTCTTAACGGGCTGAAGTCAATACCGCGAAAGTAACGCAGTCAGATCATTGAAAATATAAATCGCGACCGAAGCTTTTAGTAAGTAGACCCAAAAAAGGGAAGTGCAGACTTCCCAATTAATCTTTCTTTAAATCACCAATACCATTCAGAAACATAGACATATATTTTAAAAAAATTAAAGAATCAAATTGTGGATGGGAGTTGAAGAAATCTGTGGGGTACAAGCTGACTCTTTGAGTCTTAACAGGTTAACGTCAACACCTTAAAATCAACATGGTGGAATCGTCAAAATGCAACCAAAATTTGTGTACTTAGACTCCAAAAAGAAGTCCTAAGCCGGTCAGATTGTCAAAAAAACACAAAATGCAACCAAAAGTTTTAGTAAGTTGACTCAAAAAAGGGAAGTCCTGTCTCTCCGATGAACATTGGTATTAATCACTAGTACCATTAAGAAAGATAGTAGAATCTTTTTAAAAACTAAGAAAATTAATTTGTTAAGGGAAATTGAAGTAATTGGAGGACACAACTAAATCTTTGACTCTTAACAGGCTGATGTCAATACTGTGAAAGCAACGCAGTCAGATCATTGAAAACACAAATCTTACAAAAGTTTAATTTACTAAGTTTCTTTAAATCACCAATACCATTCAGAACAATAGAATATTTTTAAAAATTGAGAAAATCAGATTGACTCTTTGAGTCTTAGCAGGTTGACGTCAACACCTTAAAAGCAATACGGTGGAAGCATTAAAATGCAAACAAAATTTGTGTACTTAGACTACAAAAGAGAAGTCCTGACTGCGTTATCAAACTTTTTTTAAATCTCTAATACCATTCATATAGATTATGACATTTTTTTTGGAAAATAAGAGGCTACATCTGTAGACCAGAAATGAAAGAATCAGGGGCAAAGCTAATAACGAGTATTACCAGGCTGATGTTGATACCATAAAAGCAACATGACGCGGTAGTCAAAATGTCCCAAACTCAAAGTAAGTGGAATTAAAACAGAGAAGTCCTGACTGCCTGACGAACCTTTCTGTAAATCGTTAAAAGTTGTTTGCAAAGATTTTTAAAGTTTCTTTGGAAAATTAGAGAAAGAGCCTGTGGACTGTGAAATGAAGCAATCAAGGGACACAAGTAACTCTTTAAGGCTGACGTAAATACCAAACAACACAGTCAGATCGGCGAAATAGAAAACGAAACCGAAACACACATAGACTCGAAAAAGGGGAGTCCTGACTGTCCGATAAACCTTTGGCTAAATCAGCGGTTCTCAAACTGGAGGGGCGATGAAGCTGTACAAGGGGGGCGTCGAATAAATGAACAAGACATCAAAATTAATTTTTTACATTTTTATTTCAAATTTAAATTTGCAAGCATAAATCACAACGAATGCATTATAACTAAAATTAAAATAAAACATTTCTATGGCATAATGACTAATATGTGCCTGCTGTAAAGTGCACAGCCTGTCCAGATTTGGTTTGATATTCGAGATTAATAAAGTATCTATCTATCTATCTATCTATCTATCTATCTATCTATCTATCTATCTATCTATCTATCTATCTTATAGTGCCTTTCACATCTATCTATCTATCTATCTATCTATCTATCTATCTATCTATCTATCTATCTATCTATCTATCTATCTATCTATCTATCTATCTATTATATAGTGCCCTATCTATCTATCTATCTATCTATCTATCTATCTATCTATCTATCTATCTATCTATCTATCTATCTATCTATCTATCTATCTATCTATTTATATCGAGACACTCTGAGCTCCTTTTCTATTTGAAGTTTGTTTCTATGATGAGCGCTGCCGCTGCTTTTATAGTCGCGTATTTTCAATCCAGAAAGTTCGAAGACGTATCGGTGTCTGTCGCAAACATTTGAGTAACAGTAGATCAGGTGATAGTGTGGCGCGACTGCACCCCATTGGCAGCGTAGCCAATATTGCCAAGTTGAGTTCAATAATTGACTGCGTATTCGGTTATTTTCATGATACAACTAACAGTGCTATAATATTTGTCGGATGAAAATACGTTCGTCTTACGCAGATTGACTTCATCGGTGTCCTAGTTTACGAGGTTTTTAAAAACTAAAACATATTTAATCGTTTCTTTACATCAAAAAATAATTAAATAAGAATAAATAATTTATTCTTTGTTTTCAGGATTAGAATTACTACCAAAAACCACACAAGGCATTTTAACAGTTTATTAAAGCACTTAAAAAAAAATAAACTACAAATTCATCGAAGTTAGCCGAACACATGCAAATCTTATGGAGTTAAAAATGATACCGCGACACCGCACGAGTCTCGTACCTGTTTTAGTTGTATTAGGGGTTATTCTCATCTATCTAATATTATGCAGGGGCGCAGAATTATTCCTGGTAGAAAAGTGGGGCGCGAAATACGAAAGTTTGAGAACCGCTGATCTAAATCGCTGATACCGTTCAGAAAGATAGTAGAACATTTTTAGAAACTGAGAGAATCAAATTTCAGAGGGGAAATGAAGCGTTTGGTGGGCCCAACTAGCTTACTGAATCTTGACTGGCCGACGTCAATACCATCAAAGCAACACGGTCAGATCGCTGAAACACAAAACGCAACGAAACTTGAGAAAGGGAAGTCCTGACTACCCGATGAACCTTTGGTGTAAATTGCCAATACCATTCAGAAAGAAAGTAGAATAGCTTTAAAAAATGATTAGAATGAATTTGTGGATGCGGAAAATGAAGGAATTAGGGGGCACAACTAAATCTTTGTCTCTTAACAGGCTGACGTCAATACTGTGAAAGCAACACGGTCAGATCGTCGAAACACGGAACACAACCGAAGCTTAGAGTAAGTAGACTCAATCAAAAAAGGCAAGTCCTGACTGCCCAATGATCCTCTCTCTAAAACGCTAATATCATTCACATTGGAATATCATTGGAAAATAGGAGAATGGCTTTATCGTCTGTTAAATTGAGTAGTCAGAGGGACACAAATAAATCTTTTTGCGAATCAACAAACAAATGTCGATACC
This sequence comes from Polypterus senegalus, assembly GCF_016835505.1. Lineage (NCBI taxonomy): Eukaryota > Metazoa > Chordata > Cladistia > Polypteriformes > Polypteridae > Polypterus > Polypterus senegalus. The sequence goes on along the minus strand of NC_053155.1, from coordinate 319,126,444 downwards.
TTGAAGGCGACAAATTCTGATTGTGAAAACGAAAATTGAACCCATGAGTAGAATCGAAAAAGAGAAGCTCTGACCGTGTGATGAATATTTCTCTAAATTTCTCCCACCATTCCCAACAATAGAATTAGTTTGGAAAATGAGAGAGTAAATTTATGGATGGGGAGATGAATGTTAATCAGGCGGAGTTACAGTTAACAGTTATTTCAGTCCTTATTGTAAAGAAATCTTCCAAACTCCACAAGTTCAAGTAAATGGTTAACAGGAATTTGAAATGTAAAAATGTTTGATTTTTGTCGCCATGGACCTCACTGGCAGGACTACAGCTCTGAAGATCACTGCAACGTTTTTGTTGTTGTTTTCTTGGTAAGCCAGAAGGGTGGGCTTTGAATTTCCACCTTACAACCAGACCTCCATTGTGAGTTTCAAGTTCTGGAACAGGCTGACGTGTTTTATTTTACGGTGTTGTTTTCATTTTAAATTTGATCGAGTTTCGTATTAATATTTGAGTTTTACTACGCCATTTTGCATTTGGTTATAAGCGCCAGGATTTTGTACTGTTTGTTTAGTAATGATGCCTGTTGCCACCATGTGACTTTCAAAGGTCAAGCGGTGTGACATCAGCAGGTCATCTGCCTTAAGACGGACACACACAGCTTGCAGTTGTCCGAGTTTGCGGATAACAAATCAAACGTTTCCTCAAGTGTTTGCTTCGTCAAAAGATCTGAATTTAAATTGACTTTAGCTGTGTTCTGTGTTTTGGTAAGCAGAGGAGATTTAATGAAGTTGATCAGGATAAATAAAAAAACGATAAAGGTCAGGACGTAACGAAAATGAAAAAAAAAAACGGGAAATTATTTGGACACTTGAGTCGTTAAGTCAAAAATTCACACGTAAAACCATCCATGCAGCCATCCATTATCCAACCCACTATATCCTAACTACAGGGTCACGGGGGTCTGCTGGAGCCAATCCCAGCCAACACAGGGCACAAGGCAGGAAACAAACCCCGGGCAGGGTGCCAGCCCACCGCAGGGCACACACACACCAAGCACACACACACTAGGGACAATTTAAAGTCGCCAATGCACCTAAGCTGCATGTCTTTGGACATTAGGAGGAAACCCACGCAGACAACATGCAAACTCCACGCATGGAAGCAAACCCGGGTCTCCTAACTGGGAGGCAGCAGCGCTACCCACTGCGCCACCGTACTGCCCCACGTCAAACCAACAGCACCAAAAAAAGATTTACATTTTATAAACAAAGAGGAAAGCACGTAAGGTTTATCCGTGAAACTTGGATAGTGAAGTCCCATCCTGTTGAACCTGGCATGGATTAGTGTTAGGGTCAAGCAATGGGATACAAAATAGTGGCACATGCGATATAACAAAATGGCGGCGGAAACGGTCCAAAATAAAATTTCAAACTCTAAACTAAGCTCTGTAGCAATAATATAACAAAAAACAGATGTTATGACCTAAAACATCCTACATATTATTTTCTTTTGACATAATTTAACCCAATAAATAGAGCAAAAAATAATTATTCTCCTACGGGAAACATGGTGATAACCCGCAGTACGCTGTTAAAGTTGTTCTTGCTGACAATATGGCAGCTCCCTTTAAAATCATGAGGAAAAGTTTCAGCACCCATATCAAATGACTGTCGTATTTCACCCCGCAGAGAAATCATTCAAATATTAAACCAAAAGAGCGCCGTGACGTGACGTTCCAGCTAAATTCCAAGCTGAAAAACCTCCTGCTTACAGGTGATGGTGGACGCCCGGCTGATACGGGAATGCAAGTGCAGCATGTGACTGTTCCCACCAGAGCATCTGCTTGCAACATCTGCACGTTTTTTTGGTTTGTTTGTTTGTTTGTTTGTTTGTTTGTTTGTTTGTTTGTTTGCATACTTTTTGTATTTCCAATTTCTTTTCTTCCTGCTTGCTTTTCACTTTTGTTTTTGTGATTAACTACTTCCTTCTTTCCTTTTCCTGTTGTTTCAGTTAAAGGACCAAGAAAGTTAAGTCTGCCGACAGATCTTAAGACTGATCTTGGTACGGTAGGCGAAAAGCCAGCAGCTTTTTTGGTTTTGCTTGTTTGACATTTATTTATTTATTTTTTATTTTTTGTCCTGTTATTGTTTTCAGTTCTCTTTCTTGGTTTCGATTGGTTGTTTCCCATCACACAGGACGTTCATTTCTGTTTTGGCTTCGTTCACTTTCAGCTCACTTGGAGAGCCCGACATTTGTCTCTTCTGCCTCTCACTTTGTGGGCTTTTCTCATTGTCTTGCGTGACATTCAAAGGCTTCATGTACTCCTGAAGCAGTCCATGACTCGGAGCGTAGCGGTGACGGGGGGCCGGCCTTCGAGTCTGCCATTTTCATGAGGTGGCCCCTCATAGGATTCATTCATCCATTAAAGGCACAGTGGGTGACATGAGGGAGACAAACCATAAGAAAGGTGGTCCAAATGATACTGCACAGGAGTGCTCTTTTTAAATGAGTTGGGGTCTTTGTAAACATTTTAGTGTAAGTATTCTCATGTGTCTTATCTGCATTTCCTCTCACCCCTCTGTTTAATTATTTATTCTGCAGGTTTGTTACCTAATCAGTGTTCTTCAGATTAAAACAGAGATCAGGTTTACCCTTTGAACCCAATACGACTGAAACTGAATCCCAGTCCCCACACTCGGCCCATCCATGAACCTTACATGCAGCTGACCTGCCTGGCCAGGCTGAAGAAGATAAGGTGTAGCCTTAAGTGGAAACAGCAAGGGCAGCGAATGCTCCCACCATAACAGGCCCAAATGTCTGGCACTGCTTCACTTTGTCTGACTTAAAGTAACACCATCCCACTTCTGACACCATTCTGACCTAAACTGGCCTCTCACCCTGCAGCAACTGCACCAGAGATCAGAGAGTGCTTGGAACAATCAGCTGAGCCGAAGGAGACCTCCAGTAGCGTCACTGCTACCTCATATAGCGCCTTTCACTCCTGTCTATCAGTCTATTGTGCGGTGCCTTTCATACGTGTCTGTCTGTCCATTGCAGAGCAGATCTATCATATAGTGCCTTTCACTCACTCACTCACTCTATCTATCTATCTATCTATCTATCTATCTATCTATCTATCTATCTATCTATCTATCTATCTATCTATCTATCTATCTATCTATCTATCTATCTATCTATCTATCATATAGTGCCTTTCACATCTATCTATCTATCTATCTATCTATCTATCTATCTATCTATCTATCTATCTATCTATCTATCTATCATATCATGCCTTCCCTTTTTCTCCTCCTTTCCATATCTATCTCTTATTTAATGCTCTTCCTATATGTTGGTCTTCCTAAATAACTCTGTTTCTGGAGTAAACCCAAAGTGAGTTTACATTATGAAGTTCGGTTCAGAGAGGACTGATGTGAACCCTCCAAAAAGCCACAGGGAGACTGCGGAGACCTGCCGTGTTTTTTAGCACATTTAACGCCCACTCGTCTGTCTGTCCATCAGTCCTCCTGCTGGCTTCGTGTAGACAGTAAGGCTCGGCTCATTTTTCCGTAGATGTAGGCCGTGCGCCGCTAATCAGTTCAGCTACAGCTTATTACACATTTTAATAAATCAGCTTTGCAGCAGAAAGAATCCATTTGGTGAACATCTTCATTAATTAAGGCTGAACTCTTTATCAAACTGTGAATGGCTTTAAATATGAGCAGCTGCAAATCCATCATTTGTCTTCATGGTTGTTGCACCCTTCACCTTTTCCTTTATTTTTTTGTTTCTCCTCTAAGCACATTTTGCTCTTTTTGTTATTTTTTCCCCTCTTTAGCTCCACCTTTTATTCTTTTTTTCCCTGACAAATCTCAGGATTTCATTAGGACACGTCTGTGTTTACTGTATGGTCAGTTAGTCTTTTAGAAGAGCACATTTTTCACATTTTGCCCTAAGCACCTTCTTATTTTGCTCAGTGGTTAACCCAGCCCTGCTGAAGTGACGCTGTCTTCCTCCCCTTGTGACGTTACACCTGCCGGTCTCTTTAAGGAGGTTTTTGTAACCAGTGGCCCCAGTGCTTTGGCACTCCTTTAACACTAGAAATACCAGAGCCTATGAAAAAGCTTGTAGATCCGCCCCACCTTAAATCCCTTTGCACCTCTCCAACAGCATCTTTTGTCTTGTAAATGTGTTGATAAGCAGCCTGCTATCACATTCCTCACCCCGCACAGTTTTCTCAGCTCAAGACTGTTTACCTGCATGTCAGTTGCTTTGAGTTGTAAAGAGTGAGAAGTCAAGCAAAATGCCACCTTTTATAAATACTATATCGTTATTTGGAACACTTGCCTTTCATGTGTATTCCATGTCTACAACGATCTATGTAAACACATCGTTACTTGCTGCTTATCAACACATTTAAAGGACAAAAGACGCTGACAAAGAGGTGCGAAGGGATTTAAGGTGGGACGGATCTACAAGCTTTTTCATAGGCTCTGGTATTTCTAGTGTTAAAGGAGTGCCAAAGTACTGGGGCCACTGGTTACAAAAACCTCCTTAAAGAGACCGGCAGGTGTAACGTCACAAGGGGAGGAAGACAGCGTCACTTCAGCAGGGCTGGGTTAACCACTGAGCAAAATAAGAAGGTGCTTAGGGCAAAATGTGAAAAATGTGCTCTTCTAAAAGACTAACTGACCATACAGTAAACACAGACGTGTCCTAATGAAATCCTGAGATTTGTCAGGGAAAAAAAAGAATAAAAAGGGTGGAGTTAAAGGGGGGCAAAAATAACAAAAAGAGCAAAATGTGCTTAGAGGAGAAACAAAAAAATAAAGGAAAAGGTGAAAGGTATAGTATATAGTATTTATTAAAGGTGTCATTTTGCTTGACTTCTCATTCTATAAAACCGGTAAGCAGACTTGAGCTGAGAAAACTGTGTGAGTCGGGGATGTGATAGCAGGCTGCTTGCTGCTTATCCACATATTTAGAAGACAAAAGACGCTGATTGAGAGGTGCAAAGAGATTTAAGGTGGGACGGATCTACGAGTTTTTTCGTAGGCTGTGGTAATTCTAGTGTTGATGACCCGCTCCAGTCCCAGCACGGTGGTTCAGCCACTACTTAAGATGGTAAACCTGGATGCGACTCCTCTTAATAATTTTCCACCCAATTTCAAATTTCTGTTTTCTTTCCAGAGGAAGTTGTTTTCTCTCGGTATAAAGCACTTTCTGGATCCTTTTATAGCCCTGAATCAGCTCTACTGAGAGTGACGAATGATTTGCTGTCAGCGGTTGATTCGAAGGAAACGTGTTCTTGTAATTCTTCCGGCTCTCAGGGCAGCTTCGGACGTGATATTCAACGTTCAACGTGATATCCTCATCGATCGGCTTGAGCAGGAGGTTGGAATTGAGGATACTGCACTTGGGAGCAGGATGCTTAGTGTTAAGTCAGGCGACTCCTTGTCCTCTGGAGCTCCTCTTACTTATGGGCTTCCACGAGGATCCATTTTGGGACGTGATCTTATAGTGCTTACCACTGACATGCCAATGATACCCAACTTTACCAGTGCCCCGTACCCCTAGAAAATGTTTGTTTTCCATTCGCATCCCCTTGGCTGCTTTTTCCCTACTGCTATTTTGAGTGGTTTCCTCACAGTATAATGGCTCCTAAATGTAACGATTAATTATTCACGGTAGCGCAACATTACTTCGTTTTTACAATCAAGCGCCGCCACGTTGTTTTTCCCATTATCGGGAATACGCAACTCTCGGTTGCCATAGAAACAGCGTGGCATGACTCTTAACTCATCGGTGCGACCACAAATTTCATTCAATCACAGGCAGTTATACGTCACCTTAATGCAAATGTAACACTTCAAATGGAAATTAAAATCTGTTTAAATTGTACATCCCCATCCGCGAACGGCAGAACCGCAAAGAGGCTAACATGTAGCGCTGGCCCAGGGGGTTGGCGAGCGAAAGCGAGCAGGGGCCAAAGCCCCCTAGTTTTCTTTTACAAATGCCATTTTTGAACAAAAACGATATTTATCTAAACTAAACGGCTGCTCTGCTGGACTACATCTCCCAGCATGCCCTGCTGGCTTCCTACTGGGCACTGATATCCAGGGCTGCTGCCATCTGGGAATAAAAAGCCCCCAGTGACAGCTTCCTTTTTCAGTGAGCTGTCTGTCTGTCCCTTCTGGCTTTTTCTTCCGGGTCTGATCCCCTTCTCCTCCCCAATCTGCCTGTTAGGAGCCTCCCATCCGGGTAAGGAACCATCCCATCATCTGGTCGAGATGCCCATCCAGCCCATGTGGCATCAACAACATGTCAGCAGAAATAAGAAGAAGAAGTGCCCTACTTGAAGGGTTGGCTACACCATCAGAAAACTGTAGCAAACTGTGCATTGTCTGCGTTTTCTGCCTGTGTGCATCATTCAAACAAGACAAAGCACGATACAGGCTCGCAATACAACAAGCACCATGGAAAGCAACTCCTCTATGTCTGCCATGTTAGAATATGACTCTCCTCCGTGAAAGGCGACCAATCAGGGACTGAGATGCTGTAATGAGCGAGATCCAATCAGAGAAGGCTTATTGAGCAGGCCTGCACAAATCAGAGTCTGTATTGGCAAAATGTTCTGTTTTCAAACGCTACAGATTCAACTTAGGGGGCCGACACTCCAAAAATTCAGCTTCAATAGCAGGCTATGTAAAGATTTCTATTCATGTGTATCCAAGAACCCACTTTACTGAAAAACAGAGCTTCAGTGGAAAAATATACAAGAATGGAGAGAAATGCATCTATCCATCATCCAACCTGCTATATCCTAACTACAGGGTCACGGGGGTCTGCTGGAGTCAGTCCCAGCCAACAAAGTGTGCCAGACAGGAAACAAACCCTGGGCAGGGTGCCAGCCCACCGCAGGGCACACACACACGGGACAATTTAGAATCGCCAATGTACCTAACCTGCATGTCTTTGGACTGTGGGAGGAAACCCACGCAGACACGGGGAGAACATGCAAACTCCACGCAGGGAGGACCCGGGAAACAAACCCAGGTCTCCTAACTGCAAGGCAGCAGCGCTACCCACTGCGCCACCATGCTGCCCATGCTTTCATTTGAATTTTTGTAATGTGAATTTCCCCTTGGGATTAATAAAGTATCTATCTATCTATCTATCTATCTATCTATCTATCTATCTATCTATCATTTTATAGTGCTTTTCCTATCTATCTATCTATCTATCTATCTATCTATCTATCTATCTATCTATCTATCTATCTATCTATCATTTTATAGTGCCTTTCCTATCTATCTATCTATCTATCTATCTATCTATCTATCTATCTATCTATCTATCTATCTATCTATCATTTTATAGTGCCTTTCCTATCTATCTATCTATCTATCTATCTATCTATCTATCTATCTATCTATCTATCTATCTATCATATAATCCACCCATCATCCAACGTGCTATATCCTAACTACAGCGTCACAGGGGTCTGCTGGAGCCAATCTCAGCCAACACCGGGTGCAAGGCAGGAAACAAACCCCGGGCAGGGCGCACACACACACACCCAGCACACACTAGGGACAATTTAGAATCGGCAATGCACCTAACGTGCATGTCTTTGGACTTTGGGAGGAAACCCACGCAGACACAGGGAGAACATGCAAACTCCATGCAGGGAGGACCCGGGAAGCGAACTCAGGTCTCCTTACTGCGAGGCAGCAGCGCGACCCACTGCGCCACCATGCCACCCAGAGATTAATGCAAATAAACTAAATTGAAACCAGTCAAATGATTTTTATTTTACTAGAAGTGAATTTACCACGTGTATAATTTTTTACATGACAGATAAGCTGTCCCAATAAGAATGGAAGGAATGACGTCTGTTCATTTAAGAGGCTTGACATATTCAAAATATGGAATGCTTATGTAGTTTGCCAGGGACTGTGATTGTGGCCATCATATCATAATTAGAGTGATAATCCGCTACTCAAGGTTCACCATTAGACAGTATAAAGGGCGTATTATGGCATCCTAGGCAAAAGTGTCCTCAGAAGTTCTCATTTTTCAACCCAAATGTCCTCATTTCCAGAGAAAGAGAGTTGGCAGCCCTAGTTGTGTGGTAAGTGCCCTACTCCCCAACCTGACTGGACCTCCCCCAGATCTGCGCCGTAACTCAGTCCTGACTTTGAGCTCTTCAGGCAGTCCCTTCGACCTCATAGCTTGGTTTATCCTCACCTGTGGACCTCCTATAGACCACTGTGTGTGTGTGTGTGTGTGTCTTTACTAGTAAGTTCGATCAATTGAATGGACCACAAGTGGCAACATCTCAATAGAAGGGGATGCCAAATCTACTTGTCTGAATACATGTGTCAGTGTCATATTCCATTTTTTTTTTTTTCATTTTTAATAAATTTGCAAACATTTCCTAAACTCCCGTTTTCGCTTTGTCATTCTGGGGAATCCAAGAATCGCTTGATTAAAGCAAAAAACTAAATTGAAATGCTAAATGGGGTCTGAAGACTTTCTGAAACCCACTGTACGAATGAAGCTCACTAAGCGAGATGTGGGTGAATAAGTAGCCACCATCACAGATACTAAGAAATATGGGGTGGTCCATGAAAAAGTGTCCCGCCTCCACCAAGACTAAAAAAAAAACGATCAGATTTGGTGCTCACAGACAGAAAGTTAGGATTAGGGTTAGTGATCTCCTTGTGCGCCAATACGTCTCTCTGTGCCCATTTCAGCGTCTTCATGTACGCTCTTTGCACTCTCAGGTCACATTTTTGGGGACCACCCTGTATTAAAGCAGAACAGTATGGACTTTGCCACCATTTTCAACCGTTTTGTGTTTTTGTGGGCAAATGTACCTGAATGTAATTAAATGGAGAGGCCTGGTGGGCTTTGTTGGGCTGAACGGCCTCTTCTCGTTCAAGCGTGCAACACGCCATAAGCGCAGTTACAGGTCCACCACTTAGTGGGCTGCAGGGTGCTGAGCTCGACGACAGAATCTGCGGCTTGTTATCCCCGGCGTCATCAGTACGTGTCGTAGTCTTGCCGTCCCAGCTGACACTCTGAGTGGCTCCCCAGCACATACAGTACATCTCTGCTGAGGGACCAGTCATCGGTTAGTGGTGGCTTTTCATGCCATCTTTATACCTGTGTGAGGTCCTGCATTATAATCCAAAACTGTAGGATGTTCAAGCATGAGGCCAACATATTGTACGTACACTTTGGTTTGAATCACTTTAAATGTTTTGTGGTTTGAAGTAAACTAATATTGGTTCACTTGATTAATGTGTTTGAAATGTTAAGCAATAAAGCATTTTCCATTTGTTCCCATTAACAGACCGTTAACAGTAAGTTTGGATTTACATAAAAAAATGTTTTGCTCCCACAGGCTTTCACAAAGAGAAGCCCACCTTTGTTAATTTATGCTAGCATTTTATTTTTATTCAGGGTGGTCCAGATCTAATTATGCAGATCCAGATCATATGGATGACTTTGATTTATGCGAGGACGATTCTAGTTCGGCGCGAAGATGATTCTTCATGTCGTTAGTTCGCACACTTCTCGATGGGCCAGGATTTTTCGGGTGATTTTCTATGGAATAAACTTCATAAGTTATAGCGTAATGAAAATTGCATAATGAGATCTGGACCACCCTATAGTATACATACATTATACTGTACATACAGCACATTATATATTGTGACCTGTAGATGGCAGACACGACTCCTGGGTTCAACGAAATGGTTTATTACTATAGAATACCTTTAACAAGTTTCCTCGCCGGTTATGCACAAGCACAATGCAATACAATTCTCTCTTCTCTTCTCTTCTCTTCTGTTCTCTTCTCTCCTGTCTGGTGAGCTTTGTCCTTCCCCCCAATCCATCTCACATCTCCTTTTAAAGAGGTCCTCGGAGTATGTCTAGCGTTAGGACGTTACATACAGGAAGCACTTCAAGGTCAGATGGAAGCTCCACAAAGTAGGAGCTGCTAATCTCTGCAGCACCTATGGAACCCCGCAGCGCTTCCCCACAGGACTACAATTCCCAGCATGCAACCAGCAGTTGTGTAAATGGGTCCTGTGGCCCAAGGATGCTGCCAACCAGTATGTCGAGAAAGAATATAGTCCTGACTGGTTGTCTTCCCCTGTCCCTTCAATATACTGGCTTCCCAGGTTAGGGTTAGGGTTAACTTTCTATCTCATCAGAATATGCAGATTAGGTATTCTAAAACAGCCAATCGAAAGTGTTTCTAATGACCTGGTAAGTTTGATTAACATTGTGGGGGCATCTTTGTTCATAAGAGGAAGAACCCGTCAAACCAAACCTTTTTTGAGTGGCCTTCTAGCAGAGTTGACAAAAGCAAAGCAACCAATAGAATTTCCTTCAGCTTTCCGTTTTTTTTCTCCAGTCCCACACCCAGAAGTGAATCATATGAGAGGGAACCAACAAAGCCGATCCTCAAGTCGGTTAACTGGCAGGAAACAAAGAGTTGAGATGAGAGGACAATGGAGTCCATCAAGAGCGGGTCTGTCTTTGCAAAGTCAGTTTTTCCAATATATGTTAGTGAGGAATCCGGTGGGATACGGAAATGACAGTAAAATCAGAAGGGTAGCGGATAGTGAAGAGGCTAACAAAAATAAATCAAAAAGACCCAGACAATCTGGGCGAACAATTGAATAATGTAGTTTGATGTAGGGCTACACGTAGACAATTTTAAATATCCTGCAAGAAACAACCACTGAAAATAGAATTTGAAATAAAGAAATATCCCATTTGCAAAGAACTGTACAGTGGATTCAGAAAGTATTGAGACAAAAACACGATTTATTTTGACAGTTTTTTTGCAGAATCAAATACTGAGTTTCACTTTATATTCAATTTTACATGAATTGTTTCACTCCTTCCTATGGTCTGGCATAGAGAAACATTTAACTGCCGATTTACTCCATAGACATTGCAGGCTAACTGCTCCTTCACAGTAATAACACGTTAATCACAATGAACTTATTAAAGATTCCATTCTCTGTGTAGCATTTATTTAGCTTTTTATCCTCATTTTATAACTCGGATTTCATAATTAAAATGATAAATTCTTGCAAATTAACGTCCGCCTGATGGAGAGCAGACAGTTTCTTCATGATATTTCTGCTGACCAAGAACGAAGATGACTTTGGGCTGTCAAAGTCGACAGTCGTGTTCTTCAGTCATCATTTATTTTATTTCATTTCTACCCTCTTTAGTTTGTTGCCAACCACCTCCTGTCTTTACAGATCACGTGAACGGCCATTGCACCAGTCCCACCTCCCAGCCCTGCAGCACCGGAAAGCGCACCCCCAACACGGAGGGAGCCAAGCTGAACCGACGAGGACCCGGGCGGCCACCATTCCGCAAAGCGCAGTCAGCGGCTTGTATGGAGATCTCTTTGCCCGTCTCCCATCCAGAAGGTGCGTGATGCTTGTCCTGCTCTTTCTGTGCATGCATGTCAGGACAGAGTTCCATTTTTGGGTTAGCAGCAAGATTAACTTTCCTTATTAGAAATAAATTTAGGGATTTCAAGGTCTTTGATATGTTAAACAGAAACACATTTATAATAAGTATATGTTAAAACATTTCCTTTGCCTATTATAGCAAATAAACACATTTAACTCACAAACAGTTCAATGGAGATATCGATGTTGATTAGATGGTACACAGACAAGGGCTGCGTTACTGCATTCACGTGTTCTTGGGAGTTTAGGAACCGGAAATTTGTGACGTCGCTAATGTTGACTGCCTCCAAAATTTGTAAAAAGAAAACAAGAAGATTTGTTGTCAATTATTTCATTAACAAAACAGACAATGGAAATGCAACTAGACAGTAATTTGTCACTCCAAATCCAGTACGATTACCAACCGTCATTCCTGGTTGAACTCGGTAGCAGCTGGAATTTGGCAAAAAGAGAAAACAGAGAAATAACACTAAAAAAAAAAAAAACAAAACAAAGCAAGATGAGACCAAAGGATTTGCCAGTAAAAGCCAATCAAGTCCCACTACGATATTAGTAGGCAGAATCCAAGGACGGTAAGTCTGTGTGTTCCGAGGGCGTCATGCATTTATGTACGGCTGTTCACCCGCCTGATATGACTTACTTACATCCTACTTGTTTGGGGTGTCTTGTTGCCTTTGCTTTTCAGACATTCCAGCCCTACTGTGGACACCAGATGGACATGTGCCACACAGCTTATTGACTTCCACCAGATTCTTTCCTTTTGTTCATTGCCACCCTTTTGTGGACTCCAAACGACAATACACCCAGGCCCGGATGCAGAACGGGCAAATATTTTATTACCTTGTATATGTAGACAATCGTGATCAGCAGCCTTGAAATAGTATAAAATGATACTCGACATACCTATATTACTGATCCCCATGATTTCTACGTTTTGCGAAAAGTAGTAAATTTGACTCCTCGTATTCCATTAAGATAGACAGAACTTTATTTGTCCCCTGGGGGAAATCTGGCTTTTAACAGAAGCTCTTTAAATAAATAAATAAATAAGTTGATAACCCTGGCATCACTTGATGTGGCCTTCACAATTTCAAGTCCTTCTGATCATTTCTGCTAAACACATTTATTAGTTTACTCTTTATCATAATGGTATAATTTCTTGCCCAAAATATTTTCCAGAACTGGGATAAAAACGAGTGTTTTCTCATCTAAAGAGCCAGAAGTGCAGGGGGGTGGGGGGCCTCAAGAAGCTTCACGTCATGCATGCTTCGACATCAGGACGAGTAAGATATATCATATATTGCTCAGTCCGAAATCTCTAAATATAAAGTGACAAAATGTCTATTCGACCTCTATGCCCAGGCGTAATGTTGTCGGACGTGCATAGGAATGTCTGATGAACAAAAGCAAGTGGCTGGCATAAGACAAAAAGCTATATGGCATCCTGGCATCCATCATCCACAAAAGGGCTGGATGGTCAGACAAGGAAAAGCAACAAGAGACACACAGAAAGAAGGCTGTAAGAAAAATCTGGTTAAATGATGTTCATTAATGCACAAGGCCATCGGGACAGACAGGCTTACCATTGTACCATTGAGCTTGTTTTAATAAACGGGTGTTTTGCTAAGCTAGTATGATCCTATTTTTCATATTCGATACTTTATCAGTGGTCCTAGTCCTCTAAGAAACTTTCTCAAAAGGTTAAAAATTGCAAACATTAGCACGTGGGGGATCATTTTAGACTATTTCAATGTCAGTGATTATGAATAAGATGAGATTTTTGATCCTTTGCTAAGGATGTAGCCCTCTATGGCCCTCTACCAGAGTGTAAAAGAATGACAAATTTCCTTACAATTGAGAATAATTAAACAATTAAATTGAAGCACAGATTTTAACATTTCAAATATTCAACATAACTATTCTTGTCTATTATGTACATATCATTATATTTCTTATGAACACCCAAAATTTGTTCGACTTAATGCTCATTCGGATTTTTTCAATTCTTAAAATCACAACCCTTTTCATTAGTGGGAGTACCTTTACAAGACACGGTAGATAGGGGTCTTGTACACCAATATGGTGTCCCTAAAATCTAGACAAGCCCCTCTTTGGTGGGCCATCTTGCTTTATGACTCAGGCCTGCTCATTCTTCGTGGGAGGTCATAGGAAGAAAATAAAAACCCACCAATAAAAGTCCAACCTAAATGAACATAAATTAATAAACTGGAAATGTGGATGGAGGTTGCTGTGTATGCCAAAAAAGAACGAGAGCAGAAATTTAAAATTCTGTTAAAAACGCAAACCATTTACAACATCGAAAACACGCAAACACCAACGGCCATGGGATATCCACAGGTTTGAAGGTTTGAGTCCCTTCATATTGACTTCATTTCATTTTTACTAAATCAATTAAAATAGCAAAGTATCGGTTACGTTACATAAGGGAAAAAAAAAGTTCAATCTGAAAGCACTTGGGCCGTGTTGGCCATTACCTTCCCTCGATGTTTCACATAAACCGAACTGAAGCACGTTATCGAGTTGTTTTTATTTTTCTATTAAAATAACATATTGCAGTGATTTAGCAATCTGGACATCAGCCTACATGTGTGTTGTTTGTACACAGATGTCTTTGTCCCGCTGTCCTTTTTCTTTTTTTTTCATGAGATCCTCTCAGACACGTTGACTGTTGATCATAGCTTGGACTCGTTCAACGGGCCTCTGACGGTGTGTTCTGCTCTGTTGAGAAAATTCAAATATTTGGAATCATTACAATTTTTCAGCATTTCTATTTATTATCTTAGTTGATATTTTAATCGAAAATGACTTACAAAAGAGGTCCACATAATGGACATAATGTTTTGAAACAAGCGTTACGGGACAAGGGTACAAACGTTAATCATCACAAGTGATAAGGTCTAAACCTAACAGGACGCCAGAAGACTAGTAAGTGTGTTGTTAGTTACAAGGACCTATCAATTAGGGCCATTATCAATTAGACAGATCTTCATGGATTGAGAGAGTCTCCCAACACTTGTTAGTGGCAGTGATGGAGTCAGCAGTTTGGATGGAGGTGGGCAGCTCCTCCTACCAGCTACCCATGACAAGAGTCTGGATTGAGATTGGAGGTGACATCACCAGGCGCCATTCACTAGCAGACCAGAGTGGCTAAGATGGACCTGCTGAGTGAATCGGGACGTTCAAGAATGTCATTTTTGGGGTCAGGCGTTGCTGTGATACAGCGATTTGGCTGTTGTGGTTTTGGCGGGTGCCATACGCCATTTTAATGGTAAAAAATTGAACTTTATAGTATAGCAATGAGAAAATGAATGATTTTATGCAGTTTAAAAAAATTGCATTATGGTACGGTGTTTGACGCCGGTTTGCAGTGGAGGAAGCTGAAAGCGACCAGTGAGTTGAAGTGACGCCCTTGTGATTTGAGTGCTTTAGGGTCACCCTGCCTGCCTGATACTGAAGTCCTGTGGCTCAGGGGCTGCTGGGGAGGACCGCCCCCAGAGAAATGATTGACACTAGAAAGAAGAAAAGGGGCGGTACCCTGAACAGGAACTGACAATGGAGCCTGGGGGTGGGGGTGTTTCTGGACGGTTCAGGGACGGTGTGGTTATGTAAGAATTCTGTGTAGGGAACCGGGCATCTCTCCGGGTCACAACAGTAAGCATGCCGGATAAATGGGGAGGGTTACGTCAGGAAGGTCATCCGGTGTAAAATTTTGCCAAATCAATATGGAGACAACAATTTTGGATGATCCGCTGTGGCAACCCCTAATGGGAGCAGCCGAAAGAAGAAGAAGATAGACGATTGTAAATTGTTCCTCTTCAGTTTCCTTTGTTCCTTCTTTACGAGTAAACTGTTCGGCAGTCACTTCTTTGCCCTGCTGTGTCTTCCTTCTGCACCCCTTACAGGCAGGGAGGTCACCACAGGACTGTTCTAAGGTGCTTTTCAGATTGTCAGTTGATTTTTGAGTCGTGCCCTTCACCATTTGCTGTCTCTGCTTATAGATTGAGAGGTTAGGAGCACACGCTGATATGGCGCATTGCCGCACCCGCCACACGACAAGCCAACTCAGGATCCCAGATTAGGACCCGAGTGCAGCCATGCAACGAGTGACGCCTCAGCACCACACCAGTTCAGATGGAGTGGAACAGTGGGAGGTTTTTATGGCGGCTGGAGTGCCAATTCTGCCACCAGTCCCCTGGTTGGAGGGCCTACATGCAGGGACGGATGCAGATTAACGTCATACCCAGGACAGAGCAATTGCAGGTTAAGGGCCTTGCTCAAGGGCCCAACAGAGCAGAGACCCTTTTGGATTTGAACTGGCAACATTCCGATTGCCAGTGCAGATCAGAGCCACCACTCCGCCAAGAGTAGATTGCCACTTTATAAATGACGAATTCCACGACACACACGCATAAATAAAGGCCGAGATTTTTTTAAACAAACCGTAACACAAAGCAGCATTAAACCATTTAACACCAAAAGAACCGAACGTCTACAACCTGAAACCTTTTGGGACGATTAAAGAGCAGAACAGCCGCCCGTCTCGTCCTCGAAGCCCGGGAGTGAGTTTTTTGAATTGCGGATGAAAGCCCATTCGAGGGGGCTTGGGGACCACAGAGCCCACGTGGTCTCCAAACGGGACCCCTTCAGCTCTACTGAATCCTCCCATAAGATGAATTAAACCGTCAGCGTGGTCTTTGAGGATTGCCCTTGTGCTGTGTGCCCCCAAAGAGTCTGTCTTTGTCATCGTTCACGTCACAATGTCACTGTTTTACTTTCTCTTGCTCTCCTTCTTGACTTTCTGAAACAACTGTGCGTGTTGGACTATTTAGTCACATAGCATGGATTCAGAACATGTCTTGGAAAAAATGAATCTTTACTCAAAAGCTCTCCAGCAACACAATTGATCTGTGAAGTACTGTATTGTGACCAGTAGGGGGCACCCCAAAATATTAATGAAGAGTTTATTTACACAAAAGGCACCCAAATCAGCATAAACCCCACAATTCTTCTCCTTCTTCTCACCAAGGCTGCCTTTGCCCTTCTTCCACACGACTCCATCTCGGCTGGAGTGGTCTTGAACCCGGGGTTACTTCCAGTGCTAGTGCAGTTCCCAATGCAAGTATTTCTGGATCAATCGGAAATTCCAAAAAGTAGGGAGAATAAATCTCTGCAACAGAGGTGGCCTTAGGGGTGTGCAGTGGGGGCCTAGGGCTGACCAACCCCACACAGGGCTGCTTACCCTAACCCTAACAAACACCGGATTTTCTCATTACACTAGTCAGCTAAATTTTTGCAAGATAACACGCGGACTTTATCAAAATATGATTGGAAAATATAACTCGACAAATCCGCTCAAATGGGACACGCAGACCTCGTAAGCGGGGTCCGGGGTGGTCACCTCACTTGCCACCCCCAAACGCCGCTCATGCCTTGCAGCACCCCTTGGTGGTACCTCTGGAACCCGACAAGTCTGTCCAATGGGACTACAGCTCCCAGCATGCCTTGCAGGTGTCTGTACAGGTATTTTCACCCAGGAAGGCTGCCACCTAGCGTGTTGGTGTGGCATGTGATCCTGCCTGGTTGTCTCCCCCTGTCCTTCCACTGTATTGGCCACCCAGTTTCTTGGTTCAACCCTGCCAATATGCCAGTCTACCCACTGCCACACTGGCTTCTTCTACTTGTCTCCTGGATGATTTTTTCTCAGTTTTTTTGTGCTTTTGCAGGGCTGACCACCCATCCTGGGTGTATATAGCACCTTTCACACAGCATATGGTGCATAAAGGACTCAAGAAAGAGCTCAGCAAGTCTGAGTTAAAGAGGTGGGCCATGATGGGGCTGTGTAAAACAGCGTCACCCCCAAACAACTTGTCAATTCAATTCAAGTTATTTTTATATAGCTCTGTGATGCCCTGGACCCACAGCCTTGGGCACAACCCTTAATTCTAAGATATCGATGGTCATGAACCAACACGCGCGAGCTGACAAGTGAGACTTTATGTTCAAAAGAGCAGCCATTTATTTATAACATAAAGTTAAAGTGCAATAAACCGTGCAAATCCCAATAAATAGTTCAATAAATGCATGTACCCATTGTTATGGATGGCCCAAACCCTTGCCCGGCATTTCCATGAGCCACTTCAATGGTTTCCGTGTGAGTTCACCTCATGTGAATATGCTGCCTGGTGGGCGCGCCTCACGCTGCTGTGTCGGGCCACCACAAGAATAAAGTAAAGGTCCCAGCCTTGCAGACAGCCAGGAATCCTGGTGACTACGCCACTTGTGGCTCACCAGTGGTTGTACCAGCCACCCTACCCGACACAGACAGGCACGGACACCTTTATTTTCTTTTTGATGTGGGAACAGCTTCCCTGTGCTTCCCACCCTTACAGCACAGCTCTTCCTGTGACCCAAGGATCTTTTCTTCCTTCCTCCTTTACATGCCGCCATTCCTCCTCTGCAAGCTTCGTCCTCTTTCACCCGACTCTGGCCTATGGAGTAGTGGCTGCTGACCCTTTTAATAAGGCACTAGGAAGTGCTTCCGGGTGCTCGTTGACCAGCTTCCAGAAGCACTTCCAGGTGTGGCAGAAGTGTTGCAACAAAGGGCTCCAACCAAGTCCTAGTGCCCACTGGAGGTGGGCATGGGCCCCAGCAGGATGGAGCTTTGACACTCCAAACCCATGGCAGTACAGCAAACCAGGGAGGCTGCCCTCTAGTGGCCCGGGGAAGGTAATGCCTAGAACAGAGTCTCTCCTACTGGGGTTCCGGCCATCTGTCACACCATCAAGCTTTACTATATGGGATGGGGGGGGGCAAATAAATATAAGAATTCAAATAGATAATATAAATAGATAAGCTCAAATGTGGAGAGGTAAGACCTGTTATGTTCCTTCCTATTCTCACTCTCAGGACAATGAGAGTCCATAGACGGTGTAAAAGGAAGACTAAACAACATCAAAGTGTTGGGGGACCACCCTGGAGACCCCTTTATTAACTGAAATAAGGCAATAATGGAAAAACACGTGACAAACTGCAGATAACGTCCTTCCAGACAGGGAGCTCACAATTGAGCTGACTCAAAATGGCTCAACTTCCAGCCATCTGGGTTCCAGGCAGGAAGCGGGCGGGGCCAGGAGGGCGGATAAGGGAAGTGATGTCAGCAGTGGAACAGCCGTCAGTCTTCTGTTCTGCAGAGGGAGGAAACCGAGAAGGCATTAGAACACAGCGCCAACCCCTGGCTCGGCTGGGTAATTACTATCACCAGAGCCCTTAAGCCAGGGGTGGGCAGCGTCGGTCGTGGTGGGCCACAGTGGCTGCAGGTTTTCTTTCCAACCCAATCACTTCATTAAAAAGCAGTCCTTGACAATCTCAGACGTTATTTAATTTTACGGCTTGTTAGACTGCAATGTCAGGTTCTTAGGTCGTAGATTATTTCCTTTTCCAAGCATATCATTCACATGACTTGAAGCCAAAAGCAGATTATTTTCAGTCCACCTCATTTTTCTCTTAAGTGTTTTATTACACCAAACAGTGCCTGATGAATCCACGCAGGTGTAAATGGAAACATGTCAGATGGAGAGCTGCTGGCTCCTTTGTCATTTGAGTCTTATTGGTAATAAGGAGCCATTAAAAACAGTAATGGCAGCTGTTTAAGACTGACATAAGCAATTAAGGGTGGGGAACCTTAACAAACAAGATCCCAAAATGTCACTGGGGCCATAAGACCTTCATCAGCAATCATCGACTCCTCCTTAAAAAACTGGGCAGGAACAAAAACCTACAGCCACTGCGGCCCTCCAGGACCAACGCTGCCCACCCCTCCCATGCACATGTATGTGACAAAACTTTAACTAAACAATAAAGCCCCAAAAGTGTCCCACCACAAGTGCCGGTCCTCAAGTAAAATGCAAATGCAAATACTAATTTTATAACGACTTCATGTTGTGGCCCATAGGGGGCGTACCTGAAGCACCAAACCCCAGACAGGACTTCAGTCACACATCCAAACTGCTATATCCTAACTGCAGGGTCACGGGGGTCTGCTGGAGCCAATCACAGCCAACACAGGGTGCAAGGCAGGAAATAAACCCCGGGCAGGGCGCAGAGCACACCCACACATCAAGCAAACACTAGGGACAATTTTTAGGACCACCAGACCACCTCACCTGCATGTCTTTGGACTGCAGGAGGAAACCCACGCAGACAAGGGGAGAACACGCAAACTCCATGCAGGGAGGACCCGAGAAGAGAACCGAGGTCTCCTAACTGCGAGGCAGCAGCACTACCCACTGCGCCACCGTGTCACCCTCAAGTAAATGCATATATGCAATTTTTATCTAACAAAGTACTGTAAATGAAAAGCAGAAACGGATAAAGAGTTGGAGTTACCACCCTGCAGAAATCAAACAAATCAAAAATGACAAAATTGTGATTTGATTGTTGGTCTGGTCAATAATGACACTGGACAGAAGGGGCGGAGCTAATGAACCAAGAGAGGAAGTGACATCACTGTGCCTCCAGAGAGTTCTCCTCCATTCTGTGGAATCTTGTTAGGTCAGTTGTGTCACACCCAAATCCTTCCCCTGGAAGCACTTCAGACGGACCCAAGACCTTGTAACACGCCCGTTGTGCCCTTTTTCTATTTTGTTAGCAGGAAGCGCAAAAACCTTGATGCCCACCCCTGCCACTTTGGGTCAGATCTTCTTTCCCTCATCTTGTGGTTCCTTCCCTATATTCACCAGTCCATGGTGGAACTTGCTCATCCTCCGGACTGGAAAATCTGACCCTCACATTGGGGCCTCCACTAACCACACTGGTGCTCTGTCTGTTCCCGGTGACAGATCTAAGAAGTCCTACACACACTAAACAGACATACTGTAGACCTGATGTCCCAGATTGGCGTGAAGGACGTCTTCCTCTAAGTCTTTTAGTTCCACCAGAAAGATGCAAACTGCCAAAGATTTCACTGTATTCTCCCAGAATGCAATTTTCAACCAAAATGTTATTTTTATGAAATTAAAGGGTGGGGTTGAGTAAAGTGTCTTTCAAAGGAACAGGACCTAAATTGGCATTAGCATTAATATATAAGCATATAAAAGAAAATGGGGATTTGCGCCGGAGTTCAGTACTCTTGCTGAAGATGACGGCCGGGAATCCGAAACTGCCTTCCAAGTGTGTGACGTCCCTTTGTCGTCTGACTCCTGAGTGTTGGTGAAGCATCGCCCTGTCTGTGTTTGTCTGCCTGATTTATTTTGTTTTCATGTCTCGACTGTTGCTGTCCGTCCCTGTCAGTCAGCCGATTGTCCCACACGAATCCTCACTTGCCGATTACTCGACCTTCTCATCGCCGCATATTCAGTCTTTCAGTATATTTGGGTCAACACCACGCACTGAAACACACCCAGCGCATTAAGAGAGCTTCACCTTACAAAGGCAACACGTTTGAGGAGTCCATCGCAGTACGGAGGTGTGATGGAGGATCGACTGGAATGAATGACGGGTCAGGGTTCAGTTAAGCAAGAGCTTTGCCCATTTGACGCTATTAAATGTCTGTCATGCCCAAACCTGCTGCTGCTTTCTCCATCCCATGCTAATCACTGTCTGCTGCCAAAATGTTGTGAATGAGTAGGCAGTCCACAAATTGTCAGAAAGGGGAATCGGGGTGCCATCTGGGCAACCCCCCAATGAATATTAAGTTTGAAAAACTAAAGGGCACACAGTGGGTGCAATGCTGGCTATAGGAGCACCCACCCAAAAAAAGAAAAAATGATTCTCCATTCCTAATAATAATAATAATAATATCATATTGTGAACACTAGGGGGCACCCAGACTCCAGACACACAGTCAAGACCATGTGGTTATTTACCAGCAGCCATGCCACCTGCAGCCTGTTCAGGCCCTGCCAGTACTTGGATGAGAGATCAACCAGGAAAAAAGCTTGGGCTGCTGCTAGAAGAGGTGTTGGTGAAGCCAGCAGGGGGTGCCCACCCTGTAGTCTGAATGTGGATGCCAATGCCCAATGCTCGGATGAGACATAAAGCTGAGGTCCTGACTCTCTGTGGTCATAACAGATCCCTGGGCATTCTTCCTAAAGAGTTGGGTGCACCTCAATATCCAGACTAAATTGCCTACCAAAGCCTAGAATGACAAATAGAATTCATACGTCTCCGTTGTATGCCACTTGGTATGGGATTTGTAAACACTGTGTTAATGTCTATGATGTGCCATCTGTTGCAATGACAAATTCAAAGCATGTTTATTGCAACTGTGCAATTTCGTATGGGATTGAAAACAGCAGTGTTAATATTTGTAATGCACCATCTGTTGGAATGAAAATTGTGAGTCATAAATCTCTGTTGTATTTGGTACTCTGTATTAATCCCTTACGCCATTTGTTAAGGGGTTCGTTAAAGCAGTGTTAATGTTTGTGATGCACCATCTGTTGGAATGACACATGCAATGCATATGTCTGTTATATGTCATTTGCTAAGGGATTCATTAAAGCAGTGTTAATGTTTGTGATGTGCCATCTTTTGGAACGGAAAATGCATTGCATTTTATTGCAAAAAAGGTTTGTGATGTGCCATCTGTTGGAATGACTCATATAATGCATATGTCTGTTATATGTCATTTGGTAAGGGATTCATTAAAGCGCTGTTAATGTTTGTGGTGTGCCATATGTTGGAATGACAAATCCATTGCTTTTTATTACCAAAAATGTTTGAGATGCGCCATCAGTTGGAATGACAGAGACATATCAACCAGACGCACATACATTTATCCTTTTATTAGGGTGGATAAATAAAAAAAATGTGCATTGTGGCACAACCACAAATTCCACTGTAACAGCCCAACAAATAAAGGATTTCCCAGGTTAGGGTGGGACAGAAAATTCATTGGAGTTTGCGCCAGGTCAGAGTCGGGCACCACCCTTTTGGGGACCATCTGGTTTAATGTAGCCCTGACTGGGAAGGGCAGGGCCAACTCTGGGCAGTGTGGTGGGGTTAGTTGCCCTCACCTGGGCAGCATCCTGGAGCTGTGGGTGAAAAGGAGAGACAATTTGTGTGAGAGCGCCCCCTTTCATCCCAGAGTGGTATTGCTTACCTCAGCAGATCTAGGAAGGTGACTCCCGCAGGCGCACATGCGGGACACTGCAAATTGAAAGCTGTCTAGGTTTGCTCATTAATAGGGGTAGAGGGTGGGCATTTAGGGGTCTCTCGACTGGATGTTACTGAGGTGAGTGCTTGTAAGGCTGATCTCGTCAATGGAGTGACCGAGTGTCTCCTGATCCACAAGTCGTCTCTGCCCATCGACGTAGACTTATGCAGCCAGTGCCAAACTTTGCCAATGATCTCCACTTTTTGGAACTATTGTTTTGCCACCTTCAGTGCAGATTTATGGCAGGGTACATGGCCGCCATTTTGGTACACACACAGCGGCCGTCTATTTGCTCATTTATTGCCATCCCACCGTATGCGAGTTGCCAAGCTGTTATCCTACATTGTTTGCCTTTTATTTGATTCAGCACCAGGACACAAATGTTTTCCGGGCAGATAAACTCTCCAAAATATCCAAATCCCTGGAATGTATCCGGTAATTGAGTCTCTTCAGTTCCATTGCTTTTTCATTTTTTTGCTGCTTAGCCTCATTTTAATTTGAACCGATGCTCTTTGCTCTGACTTTCTGCCTTTTGCCATGCATGCCTTTTTTTTTTGTTTTGTTTTTGGGGAACAGTAGGCTACGCTTCCAGACGGGCAATGCTTCAGCAATTACACGGAGTCAGTATTTACTCGCACGACGAACACCATGCCGGCAGTTACTCATGGACGGAGAAAGGTAAGACCGACGTGCTGGGACCCCCAGGGTTCGGTGGATTTTTCTCTGGGCTGTGTGGCTTCAAGAGTTTCGAATGAGGGTGTGCCATGAGTTTTGAGCTGGCGCCGAGGTGCCAGTCTGGTGGGGTTCAGGAGGGTCTCATTGCTTTGAAAGAAACGCACTTCAGGCGACTTTACGTTATAGAAGTGTGTGGGTAGCAGAGAAGACCTCAAAACGTGAAGCTGGCCCCCCACATGCTGTCCGCTTTAACCCTTTCATCTGTGAGACAATCATTAGCAGTGTCGTTCACGGCGAGCGTCACAAAGTCAGCGTGATGAATAATTCTGTGACTGGCGGTCTGGCAGGCTGCAGGGGGGCAACTGCTGCCTTACACTTCTACCTACACGGCTTGAAATCCCACCTGAGGCCTGCCTTTCTTTCTTTCTTTCTTTCTTTCTTTCTTTCTTTCTTTCTTTCTTTCTTTCTTTCTTTCCCATGGATAGGTTTCAAGGGGTCCATGAGGGTTAGATAAAAATGAACATTTACAGTATATTTTCTATACAGCCCGGCATGGTTGATTTTTTCTCACATGAACTTTCTCACGTGATTTTTCTCGTGCGTTACGTCTCTTGCTGTTATTTTTCTCGTGTATTGTAGACGAAGAAGGGTCAGTCAGGGCCAGGGTGAGATATCCAGCAGGGCGTGTGACATTACAGGAACATCGTGACAGGAAGTTGAGTTTTCTATTTTTTTTTTTTAAATTACTTCCCCCAAGCTGTATAAGGTGTTAAAATGTCCTCCTAGGATTTCGTTTCTCGCATCGCTGTCACTGAAGAATTTCACATGGCGTTTGGTGTCACCCTGGAATGACAAATGCAGTGCATTTGATTACTAAAAAGGTTTGTGATGCGCCATCAGTTGGAATGACACATGCAATGCATATGTCTGTTATATGTCATTTGCTAAGGGATTCGTTAAAGCAGTGTTAATGTTTATGGTGTGCCATGTGTTGGAATGACAAATACATTGCTTTTTTTTACCAAAAAGGTTTGTGATGCGTCATCAGTTGGAATGACACATGCAATGCATATACTGTATGTCCCTGTTATATGGCATTTGGTAAGGGATTCATAAAAACAGTGTTAATGTTTGTGATGTGCCATCCGTTGGAATGACACATGCAATGCCCATTTCTGTTATATGTCATTTACTAAGGGATTCGTTAAAGCAGTGTTAATGTTTATGGTGTGCCATGTGTTGGAATGACAAATACAGTGTATTTGATTACGAAAAAGATTTGTGATGCGCCATCAGTTGGAATGACACATGCAATGCATATGTCTGTTATATGTCATTTGCTAAGGGATTCGTTAAAGCAGTGTTAATGTTTATGGTGTGCCATGTGTTGGAATGACAAATACATTGCTTTTTTTTACCAAAAAGGTTTGTGATGCGTCATCAGTTGGAATGACAGAGACATATCAACCAGACACACAGACATTTATCCTTTTATTAGGGTGGATAAATTAAAAAAATGTGCATCGTGGCACAACCACAGATTCCACTGTAACAGCCCAACAAATAAAGGATTTCCCAGGTTAGGGTAGGACACCAAATTCATCGGAGTTTGCGCCAGGTCAGAGTCGGGCACCACCCTTTCGGGGACCATCTGGTTTAATGTAGCCCCAACCGGGAAGGGCCAACTCTGGGCAGTGTGACTTTGTGTTACTCACGGAGTCCCGAATGCTGTACATGACCTTTATTGTGAGTTACGGAACGATTACCTGAGGGTGATCCTGCTGGCACTGGCCAAAGGGATGCCCACGTAACGGCGGGTCATTTCCAGGGGGTGGGAGTGGACCACGTGTCTGCCCATCAGGATCCCGAGCTGTTTTCGTGGTGTGGTGGGTGTAGCAAGGCGCTGTACCAGTGTGTGCTCGCGAACCTGTCCTGACCTGACCTGTTTGGTGCCATGTAATGCCATGGGTCGGTTTTCCAACCCCAAGCTTGTTTGCTTCTTCTTGTTATGCAGTTGGAAGGGGGAAATGAAGGTAAAGTGATACCAACTGTGAATCTGTGAATACGGAGAAGACGAAATTCTTAATTCCAAGCTTAACCAACATGGGCCGTGTTCTAGCGTGCAGATCTCACCGCACAGGTAATGTTAATGATAACAACACCGGGTGGCCTACTAGCCGAGGCACTGGACCTTGAACTTTAGGACCAGTGCCACCGAATTAGGCATTTGTGTAGGGTGCAGATCATAAGGGGGGTAAAAGCCCAGCCGCACGGGTTAGCTACCCACAGTCGGTCGATGTGCTAATAAGCTTGCCCTAAGGTGCAAAATAACCCAGCAGCGGCACTGACCCCAGTCACATCGACATGCTAACTGTGTAACTCGCCCTCAACAAAAACGTCTACCACTCTCAGAAGTTCTAATGCTGAAGATCCCATCCTGCTGTCCGGACTAGCAAAATGGAAGTGGTGGGTTCAGAAAATGAATGGATGGATGCCTTCCGTAGCTTCTTAATCCACACATGTTGCATCAAACTGAAATGTTTTAATTGTTAAATGAAGGGTGGGTTTTGTAGACCCCAACTCAAGTTCTAGAACTATAACATGACTAGGACTGTCACTTCCTCAGGAAGTCCCCGTACCCCCCGTACTGTTTTTCCCCTTTTTCAGTTCCTGCCTTGCTGACCACGTCTACCTGTTGAAATCTCTTTTTCTGGGTCCTCACAGAAAGCCGAGAAAACTCCTTCAGCCGCTCCCGCAGCTCCAGCGTGTCCAGCATCGACAAGGAGTCCAAGGAAGCCATCACGGCCCTCTACTTTATGGAGTCCTACAGCCGCAAGAACGACGGCACACTGTCACCGTGCCTTTGGGTCGGGACCAGCCTGGGGATGGTCCTCGTCATCTCCTTGACCTTGCCGGTGACCGAAGAACAGAGGCCCACCGAGCCCGTCGTGGCGTCGCCCAGCGGTAAGCCTTTCGTTTGTTTTCTTTCCTTTTCTTGCAGTAGGAAGGACATTTCCAGAACATTCCTCTCAATTTGCTGTTGTTGTGAATTCCGGCCTTTCTGGTTTCAGAAATGTGGCGTCAAATGTAAACTCTGCTTTTAAATTTGAGGATTCTGTCTGAGCTTGTGAGGGTCCTGATTAAAAAACTGAGATCCAGGCTTTTAGTGACCTCTTGGGCGCGGCCATCAGCAGTGTGTCTGTCTGCGGAGGGAGTGTCGACCACGTCATCGAGACCTCGGCGGTGACATTCGTGTGACTCTGGTGACTCTTCCTATGAAGTCAGTAGACAGATTAACTCTTTTAGGGCAACAAAAGTAATGGTACAGGGCAACAATCAGCTATTAATGGTGACAAAACTCACTGTCACGTCACAGGCGTCCCCTGTCTGCTCGGAGGAATGTTAGACTCATTGACTCGCCAGCTAATCCTTGTGTGTGTGTGCGTGAGCTACGAAATGTGAACAAAGGCAAGACGACATCGACATCTCACGAGGGAGCGAAGATAGACAGATAGACAGATAGATAGATAGACAGATAGACAGATAGATAGATAGAGTGAAAGGCACTATATAATAGATAGATAGATATACATGAAAGGCACTATATAATAGATAGATAGATAGATAGATAGATAGATAGACATGAAAGGCACTATATAATAGATAGATAGATAGATAGATAGATAGATAGATAGATAGATAGATAGATAGATATACATGAAAGGCACTATATAATAGATAGATAGATAGATAGAGTGAAAGGCACTATATAATAGATAGATAGATAGATAGATAGATAGAGTGAAAGGCACTATATAATAGATAGATAGATAGATAGACTTCTGCTGGACTCTGCTCTGGTGGTCTCGCTCCTTATCCATTGGCTTGTGAATTTTGGGTCGACACTCCGCATGCTCGTCCGCTGACGTCATGTCTTTTGTGTCCTCCTGGCGTCTTTTCCTCTTCGCCTTCGCTCATTTCTGGTGTCCCTGGCTGAACTTTGACTAATTTTCGCTTTCATTTTGTTTTTCCCCCCGGGGGTCTCAAGAGCCGCTCGGTGAAATGATTTGCTGTTTGACTTTTCCGACTGCGTGTTTCACCAGACAGGTTAAGATCGACGGCTCGCCGGTTGTTTGACTGCTGGGTGCGTTGATTGATTCTGCTTTTGGGGAGACGGACTCTCGTTCAGCAGCCGATCCCCAGCTGGCTCTGTGATTTTCCTGATTGCGCTCTGAGACTCCTGCTGTGACGTTGAGAGATTCTAACGCGGACGTGTAAACTCCAAGACGTACACAGCAGTGGATTCAGAAAGTATTTCAGGCCCCTTCACCTTCCGCACACTTTATTGTGTTGTAGATTTCATTTGAAATGGAGACTTTTGCCATTTTTGCCCATCAAACTGCCTTCCGTAATCCACAATGACAAAGTGACAACATGTTTACAGAAGGGACTGCTAATTTATTAACCTTAATATTTTTAATTTCTACGTGTAAAGTGTTCCATGTTGGAATGTGAGGTTTGAATACACAATGGGAGCTCTGAAAATGGAAAGCCCACCTTATGAGGAGGAGTTGGGAGTCACGGAGGACTCGATGCTGTCGACTGCCATTCAGAGTTCAGAAGCCATTAAGAATTCTAACAGAATTGGGCAAAAGGGAATATAAATTCTAAATGTAAGATGGGAGACACTGCCCTACAAGAAGAAGCCTCACATAAGGATTTATATTTCTACGTTGACACTGACTTATCATCATCTAAGTGACGCGTCGTAGTGATTAAAATGGCTAATAAAATGTTCCGTTATTTTGTTGAAGCTGTTAAATACAAATCACGAGACGTTATGCTCAGACTGTAGGTGGCACGAGTGAGACCACATCTGGAGTACCGTGTGCAGTTCTGGTCACCACACAACAAGAAAGGCATAGCAGCACTTGAAGACGTGACAACCAGGTGCATCATGGGAATTAAGAACATGACATGCACTGTGAATTAAACCAGAAGGGGGGTCCTGCATGGGGTCCTAACGCAGGTCTTCAAACTTCTCAAAGGCAGCGGACCCAGAAGACTAAATGACTTCTCATGCACTTGAGGGCACCAGGAATGTCTGTGCGCAAAGAGCTGTGGGAAGGTGGAAGAAGCTCCCGAGACATGCCGATGAATCCGAAGCCTTGATCATCTCTAAGAATTCCGTGGATGAGACATGCGGACAGCTGACACACAAGCGACAAGCGGACTGAATGGCCTCTTCGCGTTTGTCAAAGATCTTACATGTAAAGTCCTGTTCTGATGTGACTTCCATTCCAAAGTGCGTTTTAAGCGCATTTTTGCTTTCCTGTTATTTCAATTTGTTTTTACAGCTGAAACGTCAGCAGCTCAGGTGAACTTCTTAGGGTCATTGAGTGACTTGGAGGAGGAGATTAAAGGAGTAACTTTATTATCTGACTAGCTGTGCTACTCGTCTCCGACGGATTGAAATCTAAGAGATGGATGCAGACCTCAGCATTAGCATTTGCAGAGCACCATCTGTTGGAATGTACAGCATTTGGTAATCCAAGTAGTAAGAAAATGCATTATATTTTTCATTCCAACAGATGGCGGCATCTCAAATATTTCTTGGGATAAAATGCATCACTGCAAATGTTTGTGATGTGCAGGGGGTTAAATTGACAAATGCAATGCATTTCATTACGACAAGTGGTTGTTTTGCACCATTTGTTGGAATGGCAGAGACATGTCTGTGTCGATTATTTAAAGTGCAACACATTTTGACAGGTAGCACAGCTGGCATGCATATCTTCACTTTAACGAAAGGATAAGATGCATTACTACAAATAATGTTTGTGATGTGCGATTAGCTGAAATTACAACATTAGAGCAATTTATGACAAATGCAATGCATTTTATGACTACAAATGGTTGTGTTGCACCATTTGTTGGAATGGCAGAGGCATGTCTCTGTCGATTACTTACATTTCAACCTGCCTTGACAGGGAGCGCAGCTAGTGTACATATCTTCACTTTAACAAAAGGATAAGATGCATTACTAGAAAATGTGTCTGGTGTGTGGTTTGTTAGAATGACAGATGAAATGCATTTTATTACTACAAATGTTTGTGCTGCACCATCTGTTGGAATGAAAGAGGTACAGCAGCTAGACAGACAGACAGATACATAGCCACATAGACATGCACCATTTATTGGAATGTATTTTGTAACGCATGTTGTAGTAAACTGCATTGCATTTGACAGTCCAGCAAGTGGCATCCCACATAAAATGTGTAGTAATAAAATGCAATGCACATCTCTCCATTATATCCTATTTGGTGTGGGATTCATAAAAGCAGTTTTAAAGTTTGTGATGCACCATTTTCTGGAGTGAGAAATTCAATGCACGTGTCTCTGTTATACGTCTTTTGGTATAAGATTCGTAAAAGCAGTGTTAATGTTTGTGATGTGCCATCTGTTAGAATGAAAAATGTAATGCACGTGTCTCTGTTATACGTCTTTTGGTATAAGATTCGTAAAAGCAGTGTTAATGTTTGTGATACCTCATTTGTTGGAGTGATAAATGCAATGCATAGGTCTCTGGTATTTGTAAAATTTTGTGATGCGTCATCTGTTAGAATTACACAGGAAATGCATATGTCTCTGCTGTATGTCATTTGGTATGGGATTCGTAAAAGCAGTATCAATGTTTGCGATTCACAACCTTTTGGAATGACACATGCGATGCACTTTATTGCTACACATGTTTGTGATGCCCCATCTGTTGAAATGCCAGACACACAGACACTTCTCCTTTTATTAAGGTGGATGTAGTGAAGTTCTGTGCTGGACACCAACACGAGCACAGAGCGGAAGTACAGTGCTGTCCTGTCCTGTTGTAACGACTCATTCTGGGATATCCACTGAGTCAGGGGCAGGGACTGAAATGGCGTACTTAGGAGACCACATGTGCTTTATATAGTGCCTTTCTATAGTGACTTCCATCTCACAGCGATTTACAAGTACAGAGGTACAGTGCCATGACTCTCATTGATTCTTGGAATGTGAATCCATTTAAGTGACTCTCCCGAAGCCTCACAGAGACTCAGTGGCACTGCAGCCTTAATAAGTAACCTTAGCTTAATATAGTGCCTTTCTATGGTGACTCCCATTCTGTGATGATTTACAGTCGGTGAGGTTTGCATTGCTTTTCATCTTCCACCTGTTATGATGATTAATGACGCCAAATTGTTCCTCTGTGGGTGTGGACCTCCATGACACAGCATGGCACCCCTTGCCCCTTTGTGACCCCGGGTCAGAGAATTATTTGATATGTTACATTACTTAGTGGGGTTCCACTGGATGGTCTGCCTTACTTCTCTCAGACTTGTTCATCGCACTTATTAGTTGTCATTTGACTGACGCCTTTATCCAAGATGACTCACAATATCTGAGATATCGATCCTGGTTTTGTTTCATTTGTTTTTGCAATTGGAGCACAAGCAGGTGAAGTGACCTGCTGACGGTCACACAGGGCATTTGAAATCCAAGGTCCACAGCCTTACCCACTATGCCACACCGAAAATGAAAAATGAAAAATGTACAAGTGTGAGTAAAATCAACAGATACAGTAAATGGGATTTGGGGAAACCAAGAAAAGAATTCAAGAAAGAATCTCAATAAGAGGGCCTCTGGCGCCACCTTACAGGTAACATTTGCAACTGCACCCTACTTAAGACACCTTCAAGGAACGGCTAATCCTTAAGAGAGCTTCATGAGGCTCTGCGTTGGCGTTAATCATCAGCACATGTACAGCCAGCCATCTGATTCCTGTTATTTAACTGTTAAGGGCTTAAAGCTCTACCATGGGGATGGAAAAACTACAGGTGTGGGCACCAGAATGTAAACGGTAACACCTGTAGCACAGACGTGGGGCTGCGTCATTTGGTCTGCCCGCGTGCCGCTTTATTCTTGATTTCAGCTCACGTTAGAATATCCCATCAAAATGAAAGAACCAGACTGTCACTGTCACAACATGCTGGCACACTGCTTAGTGCCCATTGGCACCTGCTGCCACTCCCACTCTATGGTGATGTCTGGGTGGTTTGCATTTGCCCTTCTTTTTTTCCTCGCACTGCCATCACCTGTGCAGATTATTTTGTCTGCTGTCAGTCCCAACGTCACTCCTGTTAGGATAGCAGGAGACCCCCAAACTGTCCACATGTCGAAGGGACTTGGGATGTGAAAGTGCGTGAATGTGTCCTGTAGTGGCACGCCCTGTGCCCAACACTGCCAGGATAGGCTGCAGTCCACAAAATCCTTCAGCTCAATTACAAGGATTGTGTAGTAATAATAATCATCATCATCATCATCATCATTATTATCTCAAATCTACAGAATCCATTTCAGGTTCATGTGGGGCTCAGAGACCATCCTAGCAGAATTGTGAACAAAATAAGAAACACAGTCCCAGGCACAAAGTAGGAAATAGCCTTAGGTAGTGCAATAGTCCAACACATTATTATTATTATTATTATTAACCAATCTCCTTGAGAGGGGCTGGACTCCCTACCACTCTGGAGTTGCCCCCGCTGAGAGTCGCCGAGCAGGTGTGGGCATACTTATTGCCCCCGACTCGGAGCCTGTGCATTGGGGTTTACCCCGGTGGACGAGAGGGTGGCCTCCCTCCGCCTTCGGGTCCTGACTGTTGTTTGTGCGTATGCGCCGAACAGCAGTTTGGAGTATCCACCCTTTTTGGAGTCTCTGAGGGGTTGCTAGAGGGCATACCTTCTGGGATTCCCTCGCTTTGCTGGGAGACTTCAATGCTCACGTGGGCAATGACAGTGAGACCTGGAAGGGCGTGATTGGGAGGAATGGCCCCCCCAATCTGAACCCGAGCGGTGTTTTGTTATTGGACTTCTGTGCTCGTCACGGATTGTCCATAACGAACACCATGTTCAAGCATAAGGGTGTTCATATGTGCACTTGGCACCAGGACACCCTAGGCCTCAGGTCGATGATCGACTTTGTGGTCGTGTCGTCGGACTTGCGGCCATATGTCTTGGACACTCGGGTGAAGAGAGGGGCGGAGCTGTCAACTGATCACCACCTGGTGGTGAGTTGGCTTCGATGGTGGGGGAAGATGCCGGTCAGACCTGGTAGGCCCAAACGTGTTGTGAGGGTCTGTTGGGAACGGCTGGCAGAGTCTCCTGTCAGAAGTAGCTTCAACTCACACCTCCGGCAGAACTTCAACCACGCCCCGAGGGAGGTGGGGACATTGAGTCCAATGGGCCATGTTCCGTGCCTCTATTGTTGAGGCGGCTGACCGGAGCTGTGGCCGCAAGGTGGTCGGTGCCTGTCGTGGCGGCAATCCCCAACCCGCTGGTGGACACCGGCGTGAGGGATGCCGTCAAGCTGAAGAAGGAGTCCTATAGGACTTTTTGTCCTGTGGGTCTCTGGAGGCAGCTGATAGGTACCGCAGGCCAAGCGAACAGCGGCTTCGGTTGTTGCTGAGGCAAAACTCGGGCATGGGAGGAGTTTGAGAGGCCATGGAGAACGACTTTCGGACGGCTTCGAGGAGATTCTGGTCCACCGTCCGCGTCTCAGGAGGGGAAGCAGTGCAGTGTCAACACCGTATATGGTGGGGATGGTGCGCTGCTGACCTCGACTCGACGCTAGGGTCGGTGGGAGGAGTACTTCAAGACCTCCTCAATCCCACTAACATGCCTTCCACGAGGAAGCAGAGCCTGGGGACTCTGAGGTGGGCTCTCCCATCTCTGGGACTGAAGTCACCGAGGTGGTCAAAAACTCCTTGGTGGCAGGGCCCGGGGTGGATGAGATACCGAGTTCCTTAAGGCTCTGGATGTTGTAGGACTGTCTTGGTTGACACGCCTCTGCAACATCGCATGGACATCGGGACAGTGCCTCTGGATTGGCAGACCGGGGTGGTGGTCCCCTCTTTAAAAGGGGACCGGAGGGTGTGTTCCAACTATAGAGGGATCACACTCCTCAGCCTCCCTGGAAAAGTCTATTCGGGGTTCTGGAGAGGAGGGTCCGCCGGATAGTCGAACCTCGGATTCAGGAGGAACAGTGTGGTTTTAGCCCTGGTCGCGGAACAGTGGACCAGCTCTTCACCCTTAGCAGAGTCCTGAGGGTGCATGGGAGTTTGCCCGACCGGTCTACATGTGTTTTGTGGACTTGGAAAAGGCATTCGACCGTGTCCCTCGGGGAATCCTGTGGGGGTGCTCCGGGAGTATGGGGTACCGGACCCCCTGATAAGAGCTGTTCGGTCTCTGTACAACCGGTGTCAGAGCTTGGTCCGCATTGCCGCAGTAAGTCGAGCCCGCTTCCAGTGAGAGTTGGACTCCGCCAGGGCTGCCCTTTGTCACCATTCTGTTCATAACTTTTATGGACAGAATTTCTAGGCGCAGCCAGGGTGTTGAAGGGGTCCGGTTTGGTGGACTCAGGATTGGGTCACTGCTTTTGCAGATGATGTTGTCCTGTTTGCTTCATCAGGCCGTGATCTTCAGCTCTCTGGATCGGTTCGCAGCTGAGTGTGAAGCGGCTGGGATGAGAATCAGCACCTCCAAATCCGAGAGCATGGTCCTCAGCCGGAAAAGGGTGGACTGCCCTCTCAGGGTTGGGGAGAGATCCTGCCCCAAGTGGAGGAGTTCAAGTATCTCGGGTCTTGTTCACGAGTGAGGGAAGAATGGAGCGTGAGATCGACAGGCGGATCGGTGCGGCATCCGCAGTGATGCGGCTCTGCATCGGTCTGTCGTGGTGAAAAGGAGCTGAGCCGTAAGGCAAAGCTCTCAATTTACCAGTCGATCTACGCTCCTACCCTCACCTATGGTCATGAGCTATGGGTAGTGACCGAAAGAACGAGATCGCGAATACAAGCGGCTGAAATGAGTTTCCTCCGCAGGGTGTCTGGGCTTTCCCTTAAAGATAGGGTGAGAAGCTCAGAGTAGAGCCGCTGCTCCTCCGCATCGAGAGGAGTCAGATGAGGTGGCTCGGCATCTGATCAGGATGCCTCCTGGACGCCTCCCTGGTGAGGTGTTCCGGCACGCCCAACCGGGAGGAGGCCCCGGGAAGACCCAGGACACGCTGGAGGGACTATGTCTCCCGGCTGGCCTGGGAACGCCTTTGGGATTCTCCCGAAGAGCTGGAAGAAGTGGCCGGGAGAGGGAAGTCTGGGCCTCTCTGCTTGCTGCTGCCCCCGACCCACCTCGGATAAGCGGAAGAGAATGGATGGATGGATGGATTATTATTATTATTATTATTATTATTATTATTAATGATAATGATAATAATAATAATAATAATGATAGTAATAATAATAATACTCTCTCTTTTCAAATCTTCTAAATCCATTTCAGGGTCATGTGGGACCCTGTCCTACTAGCACTGGACACAAAACTAGAAACATCCCTAGATAAAGCAAGAGTCCATCACATGAATAATAATAATAATAATAATAATAATCTCAAATCTACAGAATCAACTTCATGTTCATTTGGGGATCAGAGACCATCCTGACTGAATTGGGCACAAAGTAAGAAACACCCTACTCAGAGCAATAGTTCATCATATGAATAATAATAATAATAATACCATATTCTCAAAACCATTTATTTAATTTAAGCCATTCAACTCACTGTCATCTTGGCTCTCAAAATCTATCTTGTCAGTTCCAGGCACAAGGAAAGAAATAGCCTTAGGTAGTGCAATAGTGGGTGGCATGGTGGCACAGTGGGTAGCGCTGCTGCCTCGCAGTTAGGAGGCCCGGGTTCACTTCCTGGGTCCTCCCTGCGTGGAGTTTGCATGTTGTCCCGGTGTCTGCGTGGGTTTCCTTCCACAGTTTAAAGACATGCAGGTTAGGCGCACTGGTGATTCTAAATTGTCCCTAGTGTGTGTATGTATGTGTGTGCCCTGCACCACGGTGCCGCCCTGGCACAATGCCAGTGTAATTTAAAGTTGGCTTTACAGGATTAAGAAACACCTCAGTGGTAACA
The DNA here is from genome assembly GCF_016835505.1 of Polypterus senegalus. Classification (NCBI taxonomy): domain Eukaryota; kingdom Metazoa; phylum Chordata; class Cladistia; order Polypteriformes; family Polypteridae; genus Polypterus; species Polypterus senegalus. The sequence goes on along the minus strand of NC_053155.1, from coordinate 319,091,086 downwards.
GCCATCTTACACTCTAAATAAGAGTGACTGACGTGAGGTGCCCATTTATGTGATTGCAGTGCCACCTTGTGGCCAGTAACAGATACTTCTACTATCTTTACAAGGCTTGGATGTTTGAAGGATTCCTGAAGTACCGAATATAGTCCTGCGTTTCATTCAGAAAATCGGGGTGGAAGGTGTGGGCCCCCGTGTTCATGCCCACTACATTAATGAACAGGTCTCTGATATCTGTGTGCTTATGCACAGTGTGTACGTGTTATGTACGGTTTACTACTTTTTATTTCTGTGCCAATGCCCTGGGCTGGTCTTTGGGCAGGTGTGCCCCCATAAGGAGACAGCTGGTTAAACAGTGAGGTGAAGTGACTCCTTCTGACTAATTAACTGCTGGTTAGCCATTGCTTGGTTTCTTATTTTTCTGTCACTTTTTTTATATTAGACCAGCATGGCACACCGACGATACAAGTTCCTTATGAGGACCTCACTGTACTTTGATCCTAAAAACCTTTTTTCATTTTTTTTGTTTTGCTTTTTAATTATTTTATTTCTTTCTTCTTTTCTCTTTTTTTGATGGTTGTTTTGTGTCAGAGTGCCACCTAGTGGTTAGTCTGACCTCTAAGGCAGTGGTTCTCAAACTGTGGGGTGGGCCCCCCTAGGGGGGCACAAAGTAACAAAAAGGGGGGCGCGAAGATGTGAAAAAAGAAAACAAGAATCAAATTTATGAAAAATCCATCTATTGAAACCAAAACAAATGAACTTAAACTACATTCTGATACTAGAACAATAAATAGAGTTAGATAAATGTCGATAAAAGTTAATTAGGTATAATAAAATATGCATCTATGATACATCATTAATTAAAAAAGAACAAATTGGTATTAGTGGGCTCCTTTCAAAAAACGTTAGGGGGGGCCGCGATTAAAACTGTTATGAAAACTCGGGTCACAAATACTCAACTGGTGAGACACGCTGCACTAAGGCATATCATGGAAGGTCCTGTCACTTACAGTCACGTGAAAAGCTAAGCATGACATGTGTGTGTGTTTGTTTGTGTTTTCCTTTTATTAAGCATATGTGGACATATCAGGATTTGATCTAAGCCATTTATATAAAGGCGATGTAATTGAAAATAAAAAAATAACCAAGAAAATTTTAACGATAATTTATTCAATGAAAAGTTAACAGGGAGGGCAGCACGGTGGCACAGTGGGTAGCGCTGCTGCCTCGCAGTTAGGAGACACTTAAGGGTTCACTTCCCGGGTTCTCCCTGCCTGTGTGGTGTTTGCATGTCCTCCCCGTGTCTGCGTGGGTTTCCTCCCACAGTCCAAAGACATGCCGGTGAGGTGGATTGGCGATTTTAAATTGGCCCTGGTGTGTGTTTAGTGTGTGTGTCCTGCAGTGGGTTGGCACCCTGCCCGGGATTAGTTCCTGCCTTGTGCCCTGTGTTGGCTGGGAGTGGCTCCAGCAGACCCCCGTGACCCTGTGTTCGGATTCAGCAGGTTGGATCATGGATGGGTGGAAGGTAACAGAGATGTGCCATTCCCCTCTGTGGAAAAAAGTAAACTCAGCTCTAATAACTGGCATTGCCCCATCAGTGTCTAGTGGTCTTGGACATCATTCTGGGTGAAACTTTTTATTCCTACACCTCCATGCAGAATTCTCTCAGCTGTGGGATGTTTGAGGGGTGTCTTGTGTGCACAGCCCCCCTTTGACTTGGCCATTCCAGGACCCTCCATTTGCTCCTTTTGGTCCATTCCTTGATGGATTCACTGGTGAGAGTTGTGGGGGTCACTTTCATGTTACAAGGTCCAATGTTCAGCTGAGCTTTAGTTTTCTAACAGAGGCTCTCACGTCATCCTCAAGCACCATCTGGTACGATGAAGAACTCCTAGTGGGTTTTATGGTGGTGACCTTCCAGGTAGCAAAGCAGCCCCAAACTACATCATCTCCGCCGCCATTGCCTGACAGTTGGTTCTTCTGAACAAATGCTGTCTTTGGCTTCCACCAGAAATGTCTGCTGGTCCTGTGGACATCTAACTCTCTCTTTGCCTTGTCTGCTCAGAGCGCATTGTTCTATAAGTCCTGTTCATTCTAGAACCCTCCATTTCTCTATTTTCTTGTAATGCCTTGTGGATTTACTGAGGACTATTAAAATGAAGGGGATAGGAGTTAATTAGCAGCGAAAACCCAAAACTGATTAGGAAAAGGTTAGAATGAAAACCTGCAGCCACTGTGGCCCACCAGGACTGGAGTTCAACACCCCTGGTATATAGTATTGTACAAACCAAATAAATAAATAAAGAAGATTACGACAGTGAATTCAAAGAAAAAAAAAAGCCTAACAGACAACAGAATTGATGTCTCGCACACACACACAGGTGACATGAACATCTTGACATGTCAGAGGTAAACTGAGAGAAGGCGAATAACGTCAAGCAGAGCTAAAAGCCTTCCTGAACAGATGAGTTTTAAAAGAATTCATGGAGTCAGCTGATCTCATTCATTTCGAGATGTCTGGTCACTCGCCATACAGCTGAAGGCCCTGCTGTCACCCATGGAGTGTAGATTAGTGTTGGGGCACAACAAGACTGGCAGAGTCAGAGAACTTAATGGGCGGACGGGCACATAGTGATGGAGAAGGTCACTGATGTAGTTTGGCACAAGGTCGTTTAAGGCTTTGTTGGTTATTAGTAGGATTTTATATTCGATTCTGTAAGACACAGGGTATGGAGGAATATTTCGGACAAAATTAAATAAATAAATAAATGCGCAAATAAATAAAAGTACTGTGAAATGTGAGCATAAATAAATAAATGTGTCACGAAATATGTTTTTTGTTGCTTATTTATTTCATTTTGTCCGTAACATTCCTCCAAACCATCATGAAATACGACTTGAAATAAAACTGTCACTCGTCAAAGTTGAGAGGGTGGGCTCCAACACCCCCTCTAGTTACTGATTGGTGAAACGACAAACTATATATTTTGTGTGTGGACTGGGACCCGGACAACATAGTTCCACCACACAGTATTTATTTACAATATTTACAAAGTTCAGTGCACTCACAACCCCAGTGCCTCCAGCACCGATTCCCCAAAGTCCAGGCCACACTCTCAGTCACCGTGCCACTCTCTCGACCGCCTCCTGTCCTCTCTCAGTTCCGTCCTCTTCCAACCGACATCCACTGCTGACTGGAGGGAGGCGGCCCCTTAAATGGGCTCCAGCTGCTTCCCGGCAATCAGTCCTGGCCACACCCCAGTGTGGCGGAAGTGCCGGCTGCGCACCCGGAAGCCGTCCGGGTGTCCCCTGTTCTCTTCCCCCCAGCACTTCCTGGTGGGGCTTCAGGGTTCCTCAGGCACCGGGGCGCCACCTGGCGGTGGCCACAGGTCCCTACAGGGCTGGGCTTCCAAGCCCTCTACCCGTGGCCCCCAATACAACCAGAGCGATCGCCCCCTTGCGGTCTGGAGGAGGCACAAGCCCTCCTCTGGTCCTCCTGGGCGTCCCGGCCGGGCTCCAGCATCGTGACACATTTATTTATTTATGTTCACATTTCACAGTACTTTTATTTATTTGCGCATTTATTTATTTATTTATTTAATTTTGTCCAAAATATTCCACCATAACGGGGAGCCAGTGAAGACGGAGCAGGATGGGTGTGATGTGTTCGCTGCTGCTGGTTCGAAATGATTTGGGTATGAACATAAAGACCAATGCGGTGGGCTGGCACCCTGCCTTGCGCCCTGTGTTGGCTGGGATTGGCTCCAGCAGACCTCCGTCACCCTGTACTTGGGATATAGCAGGTTGGATAATGGATGGATGGATATAAAGAACAAGCTGGTTAAGCTTGCTGATGATACCAAGATAGGTGGATCAGCAGATAATTTGGAATCTGTTATATAATTACAGACAGCCTTGGGCAGATTTGTGGCAGATGACATTTAATGTCAGTAAATGTAAAGAATGTAAAAATGTGAGGTTTGAATACACAATCGGCGGTCGGAAAATCGAGAGTCCACCTTATTAGAAGGATTTTGGAGTCAAAGTGGACTCTAAGCTATCAACTTCCAGACAATGTTCAAAAGCCATGAAGAAGGCTCACAGAATGTCAGGTTATATAGCGCCTTGATGTGTGGAGTACAAGTCACAGGAGGTTCTGCTCAGGCTTTATAACACACTGGTGAGGCCTCATCTGGAGTCCTGTGTGCAGTTTGGGTCTCCATTGAGAAGGACCTGGGAGTCATAGACAATACACAATGGGAGGTCTGAAAATCGAGAGTCCACCTTATGAAAAGGATTTTGGAGTCATAGTAGACTCTATGCTATCTACTTCCTAACAGTGTTCAGAAGCCATGAAGAAGGCTAACAGAATATCTGGTTATATAGCGCCTTGATGTGTGGAGTACAAGTCACAGGAGGTTCTGCTCAGGCTTTATAACACACTGGTTAGACCTCATCTGGAGTCCTGTGTGCAGTTTTGGTCTCCATAAAGACACAGCAGCACAAGAGAAGGTCCAGAGAAGAGCGACTCAGCTGATTCAGGGCTACAGGGGATGAGTTATGAGAGAAGATTAAAAAAGCTGAGCCTGTACAGCAAAAGAAGATGAAGAGGAGACACGATTGAAGTGTTTAAAATGATGAACTGAATTTGTCCAGTGGATTGAGACTGTGACTGGGTTTAGGAGTCATAGTGGACTCTATGCTATCTACTTCCTGAAAGTGTTCAGAAGCCATGAAGAAGGCTAACAGAATGTCAGGTTATATAGCGCCTTGATCTGTGGAGTACAAGTCACAGGAGGTTCTGCTCAAGTCTTTATAACTCACTGGTGAGGCTTCATCTGAAGTTCTGGGTGCAGTTTTGGTCTCCATAAAGACATAGCAGCACAAGAAAGGTCCAGAGAAGAGCGACTAGGCTGATTCAGGGATACAGGGGATGAATTAGGAGGAAAGATTAAAAGAGCTGAGCCTTTACAGTTTAAGGAAAAGAAGATTAAGAGGTGACAGGATTGAAATGTTTAAAATGATGAAGGGAATTAGTCAAGGGGATCGAGACTTATCTTTTTAAATGAGTTCATGAAGAACACGGGGACACAGTTGGAAACTTGTGAAGGGGAAGGAAGTCTTTCTTTACACAAAGAACGATAAGACACTTGGAATAAGCGGCCAAGTAGTGTGGTAGACAGTTAGGGATTTTCAAAACTCGACTTGATGTTTTTTTAATAGAAATAAGTGGAGAGGACTGGCGAGCTTTGCTGGGCTGAATGGCCTGTCCTCGTCCTGATTGTTCTAACCAGCCACCAGTTGATGTCCAGCTGTACACGTCAGCACACAGTACTGTCCCAAAGTCTTTTCTGCTTCAGATTGTTCACGCAACTCTTTGTCTGAGACCCCTATTTGGTGACTTCTGGATTAGTGCATAAAAGAAGAAACAGAACCAAAAGGGAAGATTGGGGGTACCAGCAGAGTACCACGAGGGTCAGGGGTATGCGCCGTACTGTAAGGAGAAAGCAAACCCAGGGATATTCAAATGTTATAGCTGCTCTAGCAGACAAAATAAACAGAGGAGAAAGACCCCCAAGATAGCTCACAAAACAAACCTGAGTGCAGAAGAACCCAGAGAGGACATCTGGAAAAACACTTGTCTCACGTCACATTTCATTTCTTTTTGGTTGCCATTTAAGGAAAGAAATGAAACAACTCAGAGGAACGATGAAGACATTCAGGGGAACAAATCTTATTAAAGAAAGTCAATTAAAATGAAAGGAAAAGGAGTTAATTAGCACCAAAAACTGGTCACCCATTAAGAACAGGGTTAGAATGAAATCCTGCAGTCACTGTGGCCCTCCAGGACCAGAGTTGGAGACCCCTGTTGTTGGCTTTAGTGATCCGTCACTGTTTGCCTGAGAAGTCCTTGGGGTTCATCTGTAGAGTGAAGGGCCAAACCTGACATACAAATGGGTGGGAGAGTCCATCCTCTTAAAGTGGCTGATGTGTTGCCTCCCCTGGCACCCTCATCAAAAGCCATCTTTAACAATCGTTATCCTCAGACATGTTTCTCACAACGTCTTGAGCTCTTCCTTGTGTTTTGTTAGTCGCCTTTCGGCTTCTTAATACCTTTCACCGTTTCACTCTCTTTGTAACGATTACGACTCAATCGACTGCGACTTTCAGAAAGCCTTTGACTCGGTCGTCCCACACTGAAGATTAATTCTGAAACTCGAACTCCGTTGACAACAGAGGTGACCTGCAACACTGGAGGGGTTAACAAGTAGGAGACAAAGAGGACAGATAAGAAGAGAATGGAATAAGGCCATCTATGGGGTCCGTTGGGGGGGGGGTCTGTCCTCAGACCCCATACTTTTTCTGATTTACATTAATGACGTTGACTCTGGTGTAGCTAGTAAGCTTGTCAAATTCATAGATGACACTAAAATTGACACTGAGGAGACAGCAGAAAGAACTCAAGAAGATCTGGACAAGCTTCGGATCTCAGCGAACTCCTGGAAAATGGAGTTTAATGTCGAAAAGTGTAAAGTGCTACACGGGGACAAATGAAACATCAGTTATAAATACAAGATGGAGGACCCTGAGCTACAGGATGAGGCCTCTGAAATGGATTGAGTGGTTTATGTTGACGTAACAGTTTTATCGACTAAGCAATGGGCAGAAGAGATCAAAAAGGCCAAGAAAGTGTTAGGTTATATCAAAAAAACCTTTGAATTTAATTGAAGGGACATTACGCTCAAAGTATATGATGCCCTAGAAAGATCTCATCTGGAGTCCGGTGGGCAGTTCTGGTCACCACAGTAGGATGGGAGAAAGGAAGGAAGGAAGCCTTGATTGTCATTGTACCCGTACGTTGAAATTGTAAAATGGTGCAAAGGCAGATCTCTCTAAATCTATACTAATAAAAGGCAAAGCCCTCACTGACTGACTCACTCACTGACTCATCACTAATTCTCCAACTTCCCGTGTAGGTAGAAGGCTGAAATTTGTCAGGCTCATTCCTTACAGCTTCCTTACAAAAGTTGGGCAGGTTTCATTTCGAAATTCTACACGTAACGGTCATAACTGGAAGCTATTTTTCTCCATATACTGTAATGGAGTTCAGCTCGATGGCCGTGGGGGTGGAGCTGCGTGTGACATCATCCCGCCTCCCACGTAATCACGTGAACTGACTGTCAACGCAGTGCGTAGAAAACAAGGAAGAGCTCCAAAGAGCGCTGAAGAAAACATGCATTATATAATTGAGAAGGCAGCGAAACAATAAGAAGCGAGCGAGTGACATATACTACCATATTCATGAGTGCGGCTATTTCAGAAACAAAGCACGGTGTAAACCGTAAGTTTAAATTGAGTTCATAGACAGGCTACCGCTGGCGTTTGTCATGCCCACCGGTAAAGCGGGATACAAGTTTAATGAGAGGACGCAGGATATAAATGAGAGTTTTGATCACTTTGTAACTAAGTTCACATTGATGGTGAAGGGGTGTGCTTATGCAAATTCTGAGAGACTGTGTTTGTGGGGGGATTGACAGTTAAGGTGGGTGGGGGAGTCACGTCATCATCTCCCCTCCCATTCATCTCATTTCACTCTGAGCTGAGCTCCGCGGCTAACACGGTCTTGTGGAAGCAACTTCGTCACGCTGCCACCAAATACTCAGAGAAAAATCCACAAGTTAATACACATGCTGTCTCTAGAGTTTCTCCACACTCAATGTATTCCTCGCATCCCCGTTACACCCACTAATCTCCCATTTAAATTCAGATGCCTCCAATTTCCAGTAAGGCTCCGCAAGTGACAAGTAATAAGTCTCAGGGACACCCTACAAAAGGTTGCCATTGATTTGAGGCAGCATTGCTTTTCTCCTGGACAAAACTAGACGTCGCATTCTCAAAAGTAATCTCAGTGCACAGCTTGGATATATTACAACCGGACTGCTGAACTGACAACGTGGTATACGTGGGGATTTTGCTATATACAGTATATATATATATATATAGATATATATATATATATATATATATATATATATATATGTAGATATATATGTATGTATGTATGTATGTATGTTTATATATGTCGAATCGAGACTCATCAGACCAGGCAACATTTTTCCAGTCTTCAACTGTCCAATTTTGGTGAGCTCGTGCAAATTGTAGCCTCTTTTTCCTATTTGTAGTGGAGATGAGTGGTACCCGGTGGGGTCTTCTGCTGTTGTAGCCCATCCGCCTCAAGGTTGTGCGTGTTGTGGCTTCACAAATGCTTTGCTGCATACCTCGGTTGTAACGAGTGGTTATTTCAGTCAAAGTTGCTCTTCTATCAGCTTGAATCAGTCGGCCCATTCATTCTCCTCTGACCTCTAGCATCAACAAGACATTTTCGCCCACAGGACTGCCGCATACTGGATGTTTTTCCCTTTTCACACCATTCTTTGTAAACCCTAGAAATGGTTGTGCGTGAAAATCCCAGTAACTGAGCAGATTGTGAAATACTCAGACCGGCCCGTCTGGCACCAACAACCATGCCACGCTCCAAATTGCTGAAATCACCTTTCTTTGCCATTCTGACATTCAGTTTGGAGTTCAGGAGATTGTCTTGACCAGGACCACACCGCTAAATGCATTGAAGCAACTGCCATGTGATTGGTTGATTAGATAATTGCATTCATGAGAAATTGAACAGGTGTTCCTAATAATCCTTTAGGTGAGTGTCTATATATATATATGTATATTTATCTGTATGTATGTATGTATATGTATGTGTATATATATGTTGATATGTGTATATATGTGTAGATGTGTATATGTATATGTATATAGATATGTGTATGTGTAGATATGTGTATACGTAGATATGTATATATGTATATATGTTTATATGTGTGTATATATATATATATATATATATATATATGACAGCAACACTCATAACATTGACAACACAATTGCATTCATTAAATTGTCAGTCATGTTACGTTATTTTTCAAATATTTCCTTTTCTTTTTCATAACTTCTTTAACACACTACTACGAGGCGCGGGTATTTTGCTAGTAATCAATAAATAGCATCCATATGTAACTCCCTCGGTGTTCCAGATGGCTCATCATTGTATGGAGGGGCTGTATTGATGGCATCTTCCGTGCATCTACTTGATGTGCAAGCAAACTGGTGTGGGTCGAAGGTGGGTGGGAGGCTGTCAAAATATTTCCGGTCTGTTGACATCAACGCAATCGTCCCGTAGTCATTACAGTTATCGTCGACTGACTTTTTAGGGCCAGGGATGATAACAAGTGACTGCACCTGCTTGTCACATCCCTTGTGTTCTCTCCCACGCAGTTTGACAAAGTGACTCTTACTGACTTTAAGCCTCTCTGTTCATTCACTATTGTGTCCTAGTCTTGGGAAACTTGTTTGCACTTGTCTTTGAAAGTAATCCATCTTATTAGAAAGGAAACAGAAAATCAAGATTGGTCTCCACGCTAAATCCAAAGCTGTAAGCAGGCGCAATCCATCACTGTTTTCCTTGGAAAGTCCTTGGGGGGAAATCTGCAGCACAGGAGGGCTCCGATGTAACGCGCAGATCATCCTTGTAGATACAAGAGAAGACACACACACCTCTGGAGGGTTGGCAGATAAATTGTCCCTGTCGTGACTTCAAAATTTAACAATTCAAATGCTAAGTGCGTAGTTTTGAAAAAAAAAACATTTTGCGTGGATCTCTGTCTTGGTTTTCAGAGGTGGCATTTCACAGCCTCATCACATGGGCCAAGATCACAATTCAAAATGACCAAAACTACAGGGTGAGCCAAAATGAGGTACCCCATTTGCCAAGGTAGAGGACGCCGAGTAGGTGGGTTGGGGTGGGGGGGATTAGGGTGGTTCCTTTGATCGGCAGTCCGTTGTCGTTTTCAGTCAGCAACATGCCTTGGTCCGGTGCGCACCGTGCTTTCGCTGTCGATGCGTTCTTCAAAAACAACAAATCCATCATCACTACGCACCGTGCCTTCCGAACTCAATTCAGCATTTCTCCTCACGGTGACGTCCCAAATTGGAAAACAGTGGGTGGCTAAATGTAACGAAGGCACAGTGAGTCAGAATTTTACACTTTAAAGAAAATGGTTGGGGTTACTGAAACTCCACTTCCATTCTAAGCTTTTATTTTGAAAAGACTACCAGAGATAAGGTGAACACAGGAAGGACTTTTATGTTGATGGAAAGTATAAACGGAAGCTCATCATCCTGAGAAAGGTAGAAAAAAAAAAAAATAGAAAAGCTGGGAAAGAGGAAAGAGAGAGGAGATCCTCCATCTTGGGGAAGTCAGGCCTGGGAAGTAGGCAGCTGGGATTAGCCGGGAGGATTACAAAGTGGTTGTGAAGTTCTTGGTGGAATGGAGACGCTTCCAGATAATTAAAGTCAAAGTGAACTTTATTGTCATCTCAACCATATACAAGTATACAGATAGACGAAATTGCAAAGCTCAGGGTCCATAGTGTAACATCATAGAATTACATTTAAAACACAAACATGACAAGACGTTTTTTTTTTTTTTTTATTTCACCTTACAGTAATCCCTCGCTATATCGCGCTTCGACTTTCGCGGCTTCACTCCATCGCGGATTTTAAATGTAAGCACATCTAAATATATATCACGGATTTTTCGCTGGTTCGCGGATTTCTGCGGACAATGGGTCTTTTAATTTAGGTTACATGCTTCCTCAGTTTGTTTGCCCAGTTGATTTCATACAAGGGACGCTATTGGCGGTTGGCTTAGAAGCTACCCAATCAGAGCATGTATTACATATTAACTAAAACTCCTCAATGATGTCCGATGTGCTTCCCCGAGCGGATTGTTTGCTTTTCTCTGTCTTTCTCTCTGACATTCTCTGCGCCTGACGGAGGGAGTGTGAGCAGAGGGGCTGTTTGCCTAGAAGATATGGACGCTACTCTAAGAAATGCCGCTTTATCACGGTGGCCCAAAAGCACGTATTGATTTTTTGATAGTTTGCTTTAATCTCTGCGCCTGACGGAGGGGCTGTTTGCACAGAGGCTGTTTGTTTAGAAGATATGGAGGCTACTCTAAAAAATGCTGAAAGACTTCCTTCACATTGCTCCCTTCTTTGCGGCTGCGGGTGCTCATACTTAAAAGCCCAACAGCACGTATTGATTTTTTGATTGCTTGCTTTTCTCTCTCTCTCTCTCGGACATTCTCTGCTCCTGACGCCTTTGAAGAGAAGATACGTTTGCATTCTTTTAATTGTGAGAAAGAACTGTCATCTCTGTCTTGTCACGGAGCACAGTTTAAACGTTTGACTAAAGGGTGTTATTTCATGTCTAGAGGGCTCTAATAATGTTAACAGGGTGGGAGAGTTTATAAGGGCTTAAAATATATAAAAATAACCATATAAACATATGGTTTCTACTTCGCGGATTTTCACCAGATTTCCAGACCCCCCCGCGATCGAGGAGGGATTACTGTATACAATTTCTTGTATTAGGAATTTGTTAGTTTTCGCATACCCCTTAGGGTCAGAGCGCAGCACCCCTTGGGCAGTTGCAGGTTAGGGGTCTTGCTCAAGGGCCCAGCAGAGTTGGATCTCTTTTGGCAGTGATGGGGATTCGAACCAGCAACCTTCAGGATGCCAGCGCAGATCCTTAGCCTCAGAGCCACCACTTTGTGCAAAGACCAGACAAAGAAGTAGCAGCAATATTGACGTGTATTTAGCAATATGAACATTGATGCCATGTATGGTATTTGCAATCTAGATACATAAATATAGTCAATAGAAATGTCATATGATAAATAATAGATATAAATAATACAGAAATGATCAGCATATGATGATCGTTGTTCAAGACATGTAAACAATGACAGGTCAGAATGTTTCACAGCAGAAGGATATCAAGAGTGTCGAAATCCTTGACATGGTGTTAAGGAGTCTGACAGCTTGGGGGTAACAACTCTCCTGCAGCCTGGCAGATCTGGCTCTGATGCTGCAGTATCTCCTCTTGGATGGCAGAAGTGTGTAAAGTCCATGTGAGGGGTCCTGCACAATGTGGACACTGCGTTTGTAAAATATGTCCTGTAGTGAAGGGAGAGGCACCCCAATAATGTTCTCTGCTGTCTTCACTATCCTTTGTGGTCGGATATCTTGCAGTTGCCATACCAGACAGTGATGCAGCTGGTCAGGACACTCTCTATGGTGCCTCTGTAGAACATGGTGAGGATAGAAGGGGGAAGACCTGCTCACTTCAGCCGCTTCAGGAAGTGTTGTAGTCTCTGCTCGGCTTTCTTGATTAGCGATGAGGTGTTATGCATCCACGTAAGTTCCTCAGGAACTTGGTACTCCTAACAGTCTCCACATCTAAACCGTTGGTGCTGAGTGGGATGTATGCAGGATGTCCACGATTATCTCTTTTGTCTTGTCGACATTGAGAGATTGATTGTTGTCTTCACACCAGCCGTTCCACCTCATCTCTGTATGCTGTTTCATCATCCCTGCTTATCAGTCCCAGCACCGTTGTATCATCCCAAACTTGATGATGTGGCGGTGCAGTCGTGAGTCAGCAGGGTGAAGAGCAGTGGACTAAGCACACAGCCCTGTGGCGCCCAAGTGCTCAGTGTGGATATTCCCTGACTCTAGACAAAAAAAAAAACCCAACCAGCATTGAATGAAGTTAAGAAGGTCCACAAGGAATGGGTGAGATCAGTCCTATTTTGTAATGAAAGCGGAGACTATTACCTCGTTTGGTGGAAAAGTAGAAAATAAGACACATTTTGCTTGAATTTATTTTAACCTTGTTCTTCTGTATCCATAGCTATGTATGTTTCAGTGTTTGTAGTTATTGATACATTCATTCTAGAATTCTGAATATATTTTGGTTGTTTCACACCGTAAATTTAAGAGGTATATAGTTCTTTGAACGTTCTAGAATTCAACCTTGGTGTGTTAGCCACTCAACTTGAGGATTGTTGATTGTTACAACGGGTACAACATTTAACAAGAAATCTCCAGGCTGTCCTCGGACTGTACGAACGCCAGAACACATCTAAACTGGAAGGGCATCCATTTTGCAGTCTCCTAGACGTTCAGCACACTTCTGCCTTTGGCATTTTCAACACGTCTTTGATTTTGCATGAAGACCTTAATTTCCAACCATGCAAAATGATGGAAGGGCAGGAAGTCACTGAGATAGACGGAGAGAGCTGTGTGCCATTCTGCAAACTGTTCACCATCATGTGACATCAGCGAAGAGGCACGTTTCCATTTGAATGGTCGCGTAAATAAGCAAAACGTTGGCTATTGGGCTGAAACCAACACTCGTGAACTTCATCAGAGACCCCTGCACAGGAAGCGTGTTACAGTTGGGTGCGCCGTTGCAGAATTTGGCATCGTAGGCCCTTACTTGTTTGAGGAGGGGGGAACAACGGTCACCGTCACTTCAGAACATTACATTGAAATGCTAGAGAGCTGGAAGACACGGATGTGGTGGATGCCTGGTTTCAATAGGATGGAGCAACAGCTCATACGGGTTAGGTTTAGGGAAAATAGAATCCCCATGAGTTTTGATTACACTGCTCAAATCCTGAGTTTTGTGTCTCTCTCTGCTCATGAAGTTTCAGGAAGCACTGGCCATCTTATACCAATTTGGTTTTGGGCTTAAGCACTTGTCCCCTCCCTGTGTTTTCTCTATTGATTCTCTATGTATTCTCCCATGTGGTGCCCCCCATCCAAGTAAGTCTTATTCTATTTCTATTCTTTCTATTTATTTCTTATTTTGTTTTGTCAGAAGGTAAGCTTGTACTGTGTTGTGGCTCCAATGGATGTTCTGCTTTGATGGGCTTGAGTTCATCCCTGGTCCTCATGCTATGGTTACCAAAGATGTTCAGCCTTTGTGGGCTTGAGTTCCTCTCTGGTCCCTTGGCTGTGGTTCCAGGAGATGTTCCGCCTTGGTGGGCATGAATTCATCCCTTGTCCCCTTTTTTTTCTTTTCGTACGTGCTTTCCTTTTTATCCCTATGTTAAGTTTTTCATCTATTCGTCTAGTTCTCCCTATAGCTGCCTTATCTTTGACTTTTTTACCTGTTCCATCTTACCTGGAATTCTGCTCACAGTGCGGGTAGTTCCACTGGATGTCCAGCCTGGGTGGGCTTGGTTTCATCCCTGGTCCTCTCCCTTCCCTGTTTGCTTATTCCATTCTCCCTATCTGTTTCTGCTGTTTTACTTATTTATTTCATTTCTATGTGTATTAGGATGTGGTCCCAAGAGTTGTTCCGCCTGGGTGGGCTTGAGTTTAACCCTTGGTCCCGTTCCATCCGTGCCTGTCCGTTCACTTCTCTATCCTTCTGTTTATGCTATTCTTTTTCTATTCTATTCAATTTTGGAGTTTGTGACGTATTAATTGGTGTCTGGGGATCCTCATATTAGGCTGTGGTTCCAGTTGTGGTTCTGCATGGTTATGCCTGAGGTCCACCCTGGTCCATTTCCTTTTATATAAGTTTCCCCTTTCCTCCAATCGACACCGTTCCTATTTTGTCCTATCCTTTTCCCTCCTATACTTCTTTCCCTAATACTAATCTTAACCTGACTGACAATCCTCCTGTTTTGTTGTCCTTTGTGTATCTCCCTATTCCCGGTCATTAACACAAGGTGCTGAAATTATACTTGTTACCTCATCCTGTGATATGTTTAGAATTTGGGTCGGAAAGGTCTGTCTATGTTATATCTTGTCTTTGCAAGTTTTGCGGGAGATATTGCCCTGCGCGGCGATGTCGGGTGGCCTTCAAGTTTGCCTGATCACGCTCCGTATGATTTCTTCTACACACTGGTCTACACACACTGACCTCAAAACCTTGAACCCCTCAAGAACACTATTGGCGACGAGATCACCGCTCTTCCAGTTGAAATGGCCGAACGAGTCATGCGAGTGTTCAGAAATCGTCTCGAAGAGTGCGTCGCTAATGCTGGCCTCCACCTTGAAGACATCATTTTTAAAACACAGTGAAAACAAATCCATTCCGAGTCCCCTTTCTTGTGTCGTAATCACATTTATTTTATCTCGTAGTGTTTTTCTAGAATGGACGTTTGAAATGTGGCGCTTCTTTTTGGCTCACCCTGTATTAGCCCTGGCCTGTACGATCGTGGGGCCCAGTGAGGCTCACTGACTTCGTTATGGGTGGGCTAGGACCGCTCCCCGACCCGGCACGATTATAACATGCACTGCCGTGCAAGAGCGGCAAAAAAGAGACAGAGAGAAAATAAGGAAATGCCCCTGATGGCACGAGTGACCACCGCTACTTCTCTGCTGAACCACCACACGTATAGAAGCCACCCACTGGAGTTAAATTATACTCCGCGTCCACAGTCCTCCACAGCCGTCTTCCAACCTCCTATCACTCAGTCATGAACTTTTTTCAATTTAGGATTACCAAGGGGTGGCACGGTGGCGCAGTGGGTAGTGCTGCTGCCTCGTAGTAAGGAGTCCTGGGTTCGCTTCCCGGGTCCTCCCTGTGTGAAGTTTGCATGTTCTCCCCGTGTCTGCGTGGGTTTCCTCCCACAGTCCAAAGACATGGTGGATTGGTGATCCTAAATTGTCCTTGGTGTGTTTGTGTGTGTGTGCCCTGTGGTGGGCTGGCACCCTGCCCGGGGTTTGTTTTCCTGCCTTGCGCCCTATGTTGGCTGGGATTTGACTCCAGCAGACCCCCGTGACCCTGTAGTTAGGATATAGCGGGTTGGATAATGGATGGATTATCAAGGTTTTGATTCTCAACAATGATTGCTTTGGTTTTGACAAAGGATTAGAACTCATTTTTGGTTTAGACTTTTGCCTTATTTGAAGATTCAGAGGCGGCCTTAGGAGTACGCGGGGCCTTGGGCGAATGTCATATGCAGGGCCGAGAGCCATAAGTGTAGGCTATATACCGTACCACCACGCTCACGGGCTTGTCCGCCTCTAATGCTGTACGCCTCATTATTGTTAACAAACATGGTGCCTTATGTAGGTACCATTGGCCGTTTGATTACATTACGTATTGTAATTGTTCTTATATTGGTTTAGATAGATAGATAGATAGATAGATAGATAGATAGATAGATAGATAGATAGAGTGAAAGGCACTATATAATAGATAGATAGATAGATAGATAGATAGATAGATAGATAGATAGATAGATAGATAGATAGATAGATAGATAGATAGATAGATAGATACTTTATTAATCCCAAGGGGAAATTCATCATAATCAGCAGTATACTGATACAAAGAAACAATATTAAATTAAATAGTAATTAAAAATGAAAAAAATAAAAATAAAATTAATGTTAGCATTTACTCCCCTGGGTGGAATTGAAGAGTCGCATAGTGTGGGGGAGGAGCGATCTCCTCAGTCTGTCAGTGGAGCAGGACGGTGACAAAAGTCTGTCACTGAAGCTGCTCCTCTGTCTGGAGATGATCCTGTTCAGTGGATGCAGTGGATTCTTCATGATTGACAGGAGTTTGCTTAATGCCCGTCGCTCTGCCACAGATGTCAAACTGTCCAACTTTACTCCTACAATAGAGCCTGCCTTCTTAACAAGTTTGTCCAGGCGTGAGGCGTCTTTCATCTTTTTGCTGCCACCCCAGCACACCACCGCGTAGAAGAGGGCACTCGCCACAACCGTCTGGTAGAACATCTGCAGCATCTTACTGCAGATGTTGAAGGATGCCAACCTTCTCAGAAAGTATAGTCTGCTCTGTCCTCTCTTACACAGATCATCAGTATTGGCAGTCCAGTCCAATTTGTCATCCAGCTGCACTCCCAGGTATTTACAGGTCTGCACCCTCTGCACAGTCACCTTTGATGATCACAGGGTCCATGAGGGGCCTGGGCCTCCTAAAATCCACCACCAGCTCCTTGGTTTTGCTGGTGTTCAGTTGTAGGTGGTTTGAGTCGCACCATTTCACACAGTCTTTGATTAACTTTCTGTACTCCTTCTCCTGCCCACTCCTGATGCAGCCCACCATAGCAGTGTCGTCAGTGAACTTTTGCACGTGGCAGGACTCCAAGTCATATTGGAAGTCTGATGTATATAGACTGAACAGGACCAGAGAAAGTCCAGTCCCCTGCGGCGCCCCTGTATTGCTGCACACAATGTCAGACCTGCAGTTCCCAAGACGCACATATTGAGGTCTGTCTGTAAGATAGTCCACAATCCATGCCACCAGGTGTGAGTCTACTCCCATCTCAGTCAGCTTATCCCTAAGGAGCAGAGGCTGGATGGTGTTGAAGGCGCTAGAGAAGTCCAGAAGCATAATTCTTACATCATCACTGCCTCTGTTCAAGTGGGAGAGGGATCGGTGGAGCATGTAGATGATGGCATCCTCTGCTCCAACCTTCTCCTGGTATGTGAACTGCAGAGGGTCGAGGGCGTGGCGGACCTGTGGCCTCAGGTGGTGAAGCAACAGCCGCTCCATGGTCTTCATCACATGTGACGTCAGAGAGACAGGCCAGAAGTCATTCAGCTCACTAGGACGTGATACCTTTGGGACTGGGGTGATACAAGATGTTTTCCAAAGCCTTGGGACTCTCCACTGTTCCAGGCTCAGGTTGAAGATGCTCTGTAGAGGACTCCTCAGGTCCAGCACACAGGCCTTCAGCAGTCGTGAAGTCTCCTCAGCTCTCTGCTCACCTGGGCTGCTGTAATTGTGGGTGGGGATGTCTCACCTATGCTGGCATCAGCAGAAGGATGGGTGGAGGATGCAGTACTCCGAGGTGAGAGTGGGTTACTGTGATCAAACCTGTTAAAGAAGTTTAGTGGCCTTTAACCAACTTAATTAATGATTCAGAAACATTTTGCACGCAGAATTAACAAACTAGATAACAGTCGTTTCTGCCAAACCTGCTGGAGTCGGCAAATGTATTTAATTACGGAGAACCAGAACACTTGTAATAAAACGAACACTTACCAAACAGCTGCTTTGACAGTCACAGACGGAAGTCCACTTTTCTGGCTTTTTGCTGAGCAAAATCGTTGATAAGATCCTCGTAGTCCAATGCTGAGGCAAGTTCCTTTTCGATTGACAAAAGAGCTAAACTGCACAGTCTGTTTTGCGACATTCGTATTTACGGAATCTGTCTCTGTCTCTGCCACTCATGGCGGTCACTGTTATTCTTTGCCCAATAAACGAAAAAACAGAAGCAAAGAAATTGGAAGACACTCACGCACTAATCATAATAGTACGTATCCATGTCTCACTATGCGAGGTCTGAATTCCGAAGCCAAACTGAGATGCTACAAGCACAAGGCGTGCAATAGGAGATATTTCTTGTAGGCGATGACTCAGAAGCGTCCGTTAGGAACACCCTGCCTAGGACCACTCTTTTCAAACAAAAGCAAGAAACATGATTTCTCACTCTGTATTTCAACAAGAAAGAAGAGTCGAGTTAAGGCCATTTGGAGACACCTGCGTGGTATTAGTGTCGCCTTCTTTGCTGACCCAGTGTAAATCCGAAACTGAAGGGCGTAATTATTACGGTATTTTGAAACCAAAAATGTCGTGCTAAGAGCTTTCTTGGTTATTGGTATAGATGCCGAGAAAGGCTTCTAAAGTAACAAGTCCTCAAATATGAGTGGTTTCCGAAGAAATCCACCACTTACCGTATTTCAGTCTATAACGGATCTGAATGTCTTGCAGAGGCCCCTCATATTTGTATGATGAGCTGATGGTGACAAAAGAATCTCGTATTGCGGGGCCACATCAGGCGCGGGGCCTGGGACGATTGCCCTAGTCGCCACCTCCAAAGGCTGCCTCTGGATGATTGTAATAAATAAGAGGACTAAACAGCAAGAAGCTGTATAAGGAGCTGGACAAACCCTGTTTAATGATGGCAAAAATGGATGCAAATGGAATAATAAGGTACAGATACAAAACAGTTCATCTCTAGAAGTATAAGGTACAGATGCCAAACTAATGCCTCTGTGTCCATGTGAGGAAATCACACAGAAACGTAAACCCCTGGTTTACGCCTGAACTACGGCTTCTGAAAGCAAACAGCAGGCAACTTGAACGGTTATATAAAAAAACGGACTCTTTGTCCACAAAGAGATGCATAAAATTAATTTACTTTATTACAAGGACTATAAAGCACAAACCAAATCTAACTATTACACTCTTGTAATAAAGGTAACACCAAGTCTTTGTTTTCATTACTTAATAATGTTACACAACCTCCAGACTCTTTACCATCTGCCATCATACCATGACTATCATATAGTGCCTTTCAGATCTATCTATCTATCTATCTATCTATCTATCTATCTATCTATTATATAGTGCCTTTCATATTATCTATCTATCTATCCATTTTCTAACCCGCTGAATCCGTTTACAGGGTCACGGGGGTCTGCTGGAGCCAATCCCAGCCAACACAGGGCACAAGGCAGGAACCAATCCAGGGCAGGGTGCCAACCCACCGCAGGACACACACAAACACACCCACACACCAAGCACACACTAGGGCCAATTTAGAATCGCCAATCCACCTAACCTGCATATCTTTGGATTGTGGGAGGAAACCGGAGCACCCGGAGGAAACCCACGCAGACACAGGGAGAACATGCAAACTCCACGCAGGGAGGACCTGGGAAGCGAACCCGGGTCACCTAACTGCGAGGCAGCAGCGCTACCACTGCGCCACCGTGCCGCCCCCTATCTATCTATCTATCTATCTATCTATCTATCTATCTATCTATCTATCTATCTATCAGTTATATAGTGCCTTTCATATTATCTATCTATCTATCTATCTATCTATCTATCTATCTATCTATCTATCAGTTATATAGTGCCTTTCATATTATCATCTATCTATCTATCTATCTATCTATCTATCTATCTATCTATCTATCTATCTATCTATCAGTTATATAGTGCCTTTCATATCTATCTATCTATCTATCTATCTATCTATCTATCTATCTATCTATCTATCTATCTATCAGTTATATAGTGCCTTTCATATCTATCTATCTATCTATCTATCTATCTATCTATCTATCTATCTATCTATCTATCTATCTATCTATCTATCAGTTATATAGTGCCTTTCATATCTATCTATCTATCTATCTATCTATCTATCTATCTATCTATCTATCTATCTATCTATCTATCTATCTATCTATCTATCTATCATCTTACCTTTACTCGACTGCTTTCTGTAATTCTCTTATGCCCTTTTTTAATGAGAAAATCCAGAGGATCCATCAGCACCAGATCCTCTCTGTATTTCTTCTGAGCTACACTCACCTATTCACTCTTTTTCTTCTTTCCAGCTCCCCACTTCCTCAGAAATCTCAGATCTCATCTGTAAATCTAAGTCATCATCTTTTCAGCTGGACCTGCTCCCTAGAGTTTTGGTTAAATTCTTTCTTCCCCTCTCTGGTCCCTCTCATTTCTGGCATAATCCACTCTTCTCTCACTACTGGTATTGTTCCTTAATCTGTTAAAACGGCCGCAATAACCCCAATATTGAAAAAACCTGGTGCTGATCCCACTAACTTTAATAATTTTCGCCCTATTTCTAATTTGCCCTTTATCTCCAAAATTCTGGAAGAAATAGTAGCTATCCAACTTCACTCCCTCTTATCTCATAATCATCTGTATGAAAAGTTCCAGTCTGGTTTTCGCCCCCTTCACAGTACAGAAACGGCACTTGTTAAAATTACCAATGACCTTCTTCTGGCTGCTGACTCCAGTTTAATTACTATTCTACAGATCACAAATCCTATTATGTAACATCATCTACCGTTAAATTCTACTCCGTACTTGTAATATTTGTATTTTTATACTGTATTGAGGATTTGTTCCCCTTTTCTTTTTGACACCCACTGCACGCCCAACCTACCTGGAATGGGGTCTCTGTTTGAATTGCCTTTCCCGAGGTTTCTTCCATTTTTTCCGTACTGGTTTTTTTTGTGGTGATTTTTTGCTTGTCTTCTTAGAGAGTCAAGGCTGGGGGGCTGTCAAGAGGCAGGGCCTGTTAAAGCCCATTGCGGCACTCTTTGTGTGATTTTGGGCCACACAAAAATAAATTGTATTGTATTGTCATCTTTCTTGATCTGAGTGTGGCCTTTGCCACTATTTGTCACACTACTCTTCTTAATAGATTATCTTTGATTGGCACTACCCACACACCACTTGATTGGTTCAGATCCGACCTCTCAGACCGCACTCAGATCATTCAGCTTAAAACTTTCACATCCCACCCCACTGCTGTTACTTCAGGTGGGCTCTGTCCTGGGGCCTCTTCTTTTTATTATTTACCTTCTTCCCCCGTCTTTTGTAAATATCTCATTCATTTTCACTGTTTCGCTGATGACACCCAGCTCTGCCTTGCTAGTAAACCCACCTCTTTCTATCCACCATCTTCACTTATTGACTGCATTGCTAAAACTAAATCCTGGTTTTCTTTGAATTTTCTTAAATCAAACAGTGACTAAACTGAGGTTCTCCTCATTGGCTCAAAATCCTCATTATCCAAAGCCGATAATCTAGCTCTTGTGATTGATAACTCTATTGTTTCCCCATCCCCTCAGGTTAAGAGTCTGGGTGTCATCCTCGACAGGACTCTGTCTTTCCATTAATAACATCACTCGGTCTGCTTATTTCCACTTACGTAATATTAATCACATCCGCCCCTCCCTCACTCCCCATACTACGGCCATTCTTGTTCACAGTCTTCTTACTTCTCGTCTGGACTACTGCAACTCACTCCTCTTTGGTCTCTCTAATAAATCTCTTCATAAGCTTCATCTGGTCCAGAATTCTGCAGCTCGCATCATTACTCAAATCTCATCTATTTACCATATCACCCCGGTCTTCAGCAGCTCCATTGGCTCCCGATTAAGTTTCAAACTGATTTTAAGATTCTGCTATTAACATCTAAGGCCATTCATAACCTCGCCCCTCCATATCTGTCTGACCTTCTTCATGTTGCCATTCCCTCCCATATACCTTAGATCCTCTTCCTCCATCCACATCACCGTCCCTCTCGCCCGTCTAACCTCCATTTGGCCGTTCTGCTTCCCAAGCTCTGGAATTCATTACCTACTGAGCTCAGAAATATTGAATCATTTTCAACCTTTACGTGTAAAATGAAAACGCATCTGTTTAAAATGGCTTAGTCTTTATGATTACAGTGGTTATGTTTGGTTTTAATTTTTATATCTTCTGTTTTTTTCTGATGTTTTTAGTTGTTTATAACGTGTCTATTTATTTATTGTTTGTTCGGTGTCCTTGAGTTCTCAGAAAGGCACCTTGTGTAAATAAAATGTATTATTATTATTATTATCACTATTATTAAAAAGACGCTTCCAATTAGGAACTCTGTCTGTAATGGTTGCATGTCTGTGTCACAGAGCTATGGGCAAAAGGGCTAGTGCAGTTCTTTTTAGGGAGAGGTGTAACTCAGATCTGTAGCGTAGGTGTGTAGAGGGATGAAAGACGTGTGCTCACGGAGAGCCTAGTGGGGGAAATGGGCCAATGAATTGTTCAGGGATCCGCCGATCCGAGCCGAGCCGAACCGCCCCGCAGTAGCAGCACCTGGTGGTGATTAGCGCAGCGCCTACACTGCAGTATAAATCGTCAAAGGAAAGGGAGAGCGGATATCAACCAGAGAGAAAAGGGTCAGAAATGGAACAAATCGATCCATAAAAGAGCATGAAAAGAGACAGATGTATGGAGCAGTGGTGTGTACCGTATGTACTCACGCAAAAGTCGCGTCTTGAAACCCGAAAAATCGATCATAAAATCTGACCCCGGCTTACACGCCTGTTCAAAAATATGACATTTCATTTTTTTTTTGCATCTTCTTGCTTCCTCCAATCTCAGACCAGTTTCTCAAACACATCGAATTTTGTTACAGCAGCGCAGTTACCAATTTCCATTTCCCCACTTCAATGATGTTTCATTTAAAACCAGCTTCATTTTACCTTCTGATCGAACACTCCATTGTAGATAAGGGATGTTCTTACGATAAAGGTATATGAGAGTGTGAGATACAGAAAACAGTGCAAACGTTCCTTCAGAATAGTTTGTGTATTACCGTGTAGTCACGTAGGCACAATACATAGAAAAATAAGGCTGTGTGCCCGGTGGTTACTCTCTCAGGTGGGCATTAGTATATCGTTTTCCGCATTCGACTTATACAACCGACATTATAAAATACTGGAAATTATACAGTAAAATCAAGTCCTGACTTATCCACAGAAGAACTTATCCGTGAGTATGTATGGTAAGTGTCAGGGAAGTGTGGAGGACGCTCAGATCTGCTGAGTGACAGAGTGAGCACTGGAGATTGAGGGCTCAGTTTGACTGTTGTGGTTACCAAAGGAGGTGGCAGAGAAGGAGAGGAAGAGCAAGAGATCCAAGGAAACCGTGTTCTGACGGCGAGCCAAATCTACTGAGCATCACCGGTGATGATCTGTGTGATGATGGCACACGTTTTTAACTCCACTTTAACTATTTCTTGAACACCCCGGTGCACCGTTTTTAGTGTACTTATTTATTTATGACTGTACTTGGACACTTGCTCTTGATACACTGTTGCACTTTTTGCCTCGAAAACTTGTTGTCGTAATTCATCCTCGGTTCAGGAACTACAAGATGTCCCTAAAGGGGTGACCACAAGGCATCATATTTCAAACTGAACATCCACTTCCTGTGGTCATCGAGTTTGGATAGGAGACTTCTGGAAGGGGTGGGGCTTCTCATTTTGGAGAGGAAATGATGTCATTTGTCTTCGGATTATCATCCTTGAGAAGTCCAGAGGAAAAAGGAGAGTTGGTTAGCCACAGAGCCCTGTCTTGTCTCAGCGTGGTATCTCTTACATGACATGAGCCCTGGAGCTGTCTCCTACTCACATGTGCTGGAGATGTTCTATTGCATTAGATAGATAGATAGATAGATAGATAGATAGATAGATAGATAGATAGATAGATAGATAGATAGATATGAAAGGCACTATATAAGTGATAGATAGATAGATAGATAGATAGATAGATAGATAGATAGATAGATAGATAGATAGATAGATAGATAGATAGATATGAAAGGCACTATATAAGTGATATATAAATAGATAGATAGATAGATAGATAGATAGATAGATAGATAGATAGATAGATATGAAAGGCACTATATAAGTGATAGATAGATAGATAGATAGATAGATAGATAGATAGATAGATAGATAGATAGATAGATAGATAGATACTTTATTAAATCCGAAGGGGAAATTCACATACTCCAGCAGCAGCATGCTGATACAAAACAATATTGATTAAAGAGCGATTAAAAAAAAAAAATGCAGTGCAAGTTAAAAAATGCAAGGTGTAGAGTGCCAGGCGGGTATAACAGACAATAACTTTGTATAATGTTAACGTTTACCCCCCGGGTGGAATTGAAGAGTCTCATAGTGTGGGGTCTCCTCAGTCTGTCAGTGGAGCAGGATGGTGACAGCAGTCTGTCACTGAAGCTGCTCCTCTGTCTGGAGATGATCCTGTTCAGTGGATTCTCCATGATTGTCAGGAGTCTGCTCAGCGCCCGTTGCTCTGCCACGGATGTCAAACTGTCCAGCTCTGTGCCTACAATAGAGGCTGCCTTCCTCACCAGTTTGTCCCTCTTCTTTATGCTGCCTCGCCAGCACACCACCGCGTAGAAGAGGGCGCTCGCCACAACCGTCTGATAGAACATCTGCAGCATCTTATTGCAGATGTTGAAGGACGCCAACCTTCTAATGAAGTATAGTCGGCTCTGTCCTCTCTTGCACAGATCTGGAGTTTTTTTGTTTTTTCTGTCCCCCCTGGCCATTGAACCTTACTCTTATTCGATGTTAATGTTGATTTATTTTTTATAATTATGTCTTTCATTTTTCTATTCTTTAATATGTAAAGCACTTTGAGCTACTGTTTGTATGAAAATGTGCTATAGAAATAAATGTTGTTGTTGTTGTTGTTGTATCATCAGTGTTGGCAGTCCAGTCCAATTTATCATCCAGCTGCACTCCCAGGTATTTATAGGTCTGCACCCTCTGCACAGTCACCTCTGATGATCACGGGGTCCATGAGGGGTCTGGGCTTCCTAAAATCCAGCATCAGTTCCTTTGTCTTGCTGGTGTTCAGGTGTAAGTGTTAAGAAACTTTCTTACTGTCACCTCCGTCATGTATCCCGTGTTCGCTCCTTCCTCTCCTTTTCACTTGTCCCTACTTTTATCACATCTTGCATTGATTATTGTAATTCCCTACTGGCAGGTGTCCCTTCTAATCTTATATCACAGCTCCAGTTGATTCAAATCTCAGCTGTAAGAGTCCTGACTCGAACCAGCAGCAGCGAGCACATCACACCCATCCTGCTCCGTCTTCACTGGCTCCCTGTGTCTTAAAAAATCGAATATAAAATCCTACTTATAACCTACAAAGCCTTAAATGGACTACATCAGTGACCTTCTCCATCACTCTGCTCCTGCCCGTCCACTAAGGTCCTCTGACTCTGTCAGTCTTGTTGTGCCCCACACTAATCTACACACCATGGGTGACAGCAGGGCCTTCAGCTGTAGGGCGAGTGACCAGACATCCCGAAATTAATGAGATCAGCTGACTCCATGAATTCTTTAAAAACTCATTTGATCAAGAAGGCTTTTAGCTCTGCCTGACTTTATTACCTTCTCTCAGTTTACCTCTGTCAAGATGTTCATGTCACCTGTGTGTTTGTGTGCTGGACCATCAATTATGTTGCCTGTTAGGCTTTCTCTAAATTCACTGTCTTACTCTTCTTTATTTATTTCTTTGGTTTGTACAATGCTATATACTGTATACCCTGCCATTCTTTCTTATATTCTGTAAGTGCCTTGAGCATGGGAAAGGCGCTATATAAATAAAATGTATTATTATTATTATTATTATTATTATTAGCGCTTTTCTCACTACTCAAAGCGCTCAGCAATTGCAGGTTAAGGCCTTGCTCAAGGGCCTTTTGGCATTTACGGGATTCGAACCGGCAACCTCCCGATTGCCAGTGCAGACCTCTAGCCTTAGAGTTAAAGAAATGTGTTGCCGGAAAGATAAATTTAGAATATAATTGTTTGTAACATGCAAAGACGTTGTCTATGTACAGATCTCTAAGTGATTTAATCCCAAATGTTTTCCAGACATTAAAAACTGCGTATGTTTGAGAGGGTGGGAAAAGGTGGTTCTCATGCAGAGGTGCCACCGATAAAAGATTCTCGATCTTAAAATGCTTTCTACATTGGTTTCATATTCTGAGTGAGTGAAGCACTTTTGGGTTATTAGTATATTGGCGATAATTTGAATTTATTGGCGCACAAAGCAGGGAACATGCCGGCCATTCCTTTGCCCTGTAAAAATGAGCAGACCCGACACTCTTAAAAAGGTTTGGGGCAGCCACCTGTATAACATCCCTGGCTGCAACGGGGTAGGTTTTCAGACAAGAGATTGGTTTGGAGTCCAGACGTGATCATCCTAAGGTTTGGAAAGAAGTTATTAACCTGGAAGTGACCTTCTTCTGACGTCATCTTAGGGGCCGGGACTGGACGGGACGTCTTCCATGTTGAGTCAGTTAGGTTTTCCTGCGGCTGATCTGTAGAGACAACAGGGGACGGTTTAGTGCACATCGCCACCCCCTGGCCTGGCGTGGAATTACCTTCGCTTGGTTCATACAGTGTCCTCCTACTCGCACGTGCGTGACAGTCCTCATGGCTTGGTTTTTGGCTGAGGTGTTGGACCTTCCCTAGACAGGTGTGTGTGTGTGTGGGCCTGTCCTAATCAGGTGCAGTCAGCTGACTTAATCAAACGTCTAGAATGGGATCCACCAAAGATGAGCCAAAGTTCACGTGTCAGAACGGAGGGTCTGAATATTTGTGTCAGGGGGATGTTTTTCGGTTTTTGATTTTTGATACATTGGCAACAATTTCCGAAAATCCTGTTCTCACTTTGTCATTTTAGGGTATCGAGGGCTCGATGCTGGAAACGGAAATGAATTGATTTTAGCATGAAGCTGCAACAGAACAGAAGTGAAAAATAGTGAAGGGGTTCGAATACTTGATGTTAACCCCTTAACACGCACACGTGCCGGTCCCGGGACATAACAGCGTTTTAAAAACGTTACAGTAATGTGTGCATGCCCATCTGCCATGCATCTCGACATACTACCCATCAAATGAAACTTCAGAGTCTCGTCTTACCGATGATGTAAACCATTTTGACACACAACAACCACAGCACTGACACTAAAGCCTTTTTTACAGAGAAGTACATACTTTTAAGAGTTGACTTTCCTACCTTTGAAGACCCCCTGCAAGTCAAACATCAATATTTCCGAGCAGTATTGATCCCATTGTGTCCGTAAGGCTCCAGCGAATATAATCCAGTAAAACGATTAGGTCCAAAACACACGATATATCCTCAAAGGGACAAAAACTCCAGAAAACGTTTCATAACTTGAGACTAGCTACGTAATTTTTTTTCATTTCTATTGATCATATCAGACGTAATTTGTTTCTGTCGGTGATAACCATGCTACCGCATGAAACACGGAAGTGTTAGCTTCTGATCGACACCTAAGTTGGCCAATTACGACGGGTCTGGGGTTGACTGGCACCTCGTATAGCCAACGAGTGTCACAGACAGCTGAAGGATGACGTACAACTCCAAACCCTGGTAGAATCTACCAGTTTGATTGGACACTGTGACTGACACTCAAAACTTACAGCCAATGAGCAGCCGAGCATTTTGATATGTAACTTGCCATACTAACTTGTAAACAAAACGATCGGAGCTGCGCGAAGGTGGCATTTGTGCCAGTCTGCAGAGTTGGGCGTGGTTGTTTATTGTGATTTCGCCAAGTTTTTTCGCATTTTAAATATGAATAAAGTACGATAAACGTAAATAAACGCTCGATTAAATAATAGATGCATGTACACGGCGTGAAAGTATTCAACCGGCCCAGGAGACGTCTAATGGCAGAGAGCGACATGTGCCACGCCCTTGTGCTTTCTGCTTGCTAGTGATTGCTGCCATCAAGTGGCACATGGAAAAACGCTGAGCTGTGTTGTAACAGTTTGTAAAAGAAATGTATATAGTTTGTGTGCATTTTATAAAAAAAAAGTAAAAAATAAAAATATAAATATATTTTTGGCCCATAAGACTTGTATTGACTATTTTTACATAGAAATGTGTATTTTGTATTGTTTTTATTATTTTTATAACTAATAGAGTGACACTGTGTGTAGATATAGATTCCTTTAGGTGTAAGCTTTCAGTAGAGCCCTCATTGATATCTGTGGGTTGAAGCATTCAAAGTTATTACACTTTTCCATACGTTCCAAAATGTGGATAATGGTCCCTCTAAAAGCCCTGGGCATGCCCACATAAAAACTGGTGTACAAATGTCATTTTTACAGATATTCTTTTCAAATTTGAAATGTGAGTACTCAACAAGTTATTCTGTTGGTACATCGTGTGTTTCTGTCCCCACCTACTGTACCTACTGCAGCTTTATTTTCCTTTATTTTCACAAAAAAACTTAGGCGAGAACAAAAAAATTCATTTTTTCTGTGAGTTCTAATGTGCATAACTTTTGATCAGTCACACCTACAGTGATTCTGACTACTAAGGGTGAAACTAGAGAATGTGACCTTTACAAAGAGACCAGACATGTGTTTATACTCCAGATAGTTCAATAACAGCAATGATTCGAATTTGGAGAGGTCGAATTACAAGCGATTTAACAAAAATGACCCCGCTTGAAACTCTGCCGGGTTAGGGTTAGGGTTACCAGGTCACCATTACCTTTCCACAGTCCGAGGCCTCTTAACTTTCCCAAAAATGAGCTGGAGTTTGAGACCTGCTCCAAAGCACCATTGACTGTTCCCCCCCCCACTTCCTCCATTCTCACTTCTTTCCTACTGTTTATTAAGAAGAGCGCGACTAATCTTGAGCTTCTTTGCCAATTACGGTGGGCCCCCTCTCAGCAGACGAGACCAATTATGTCGGCTGACCTTTCGCTTCAGGCACATCTTGAGACGCCTCCCTGCCTGTCGGGCCCACATAAGCAGGTGTAGAAATGCATCACGGTGGCAGCGGGGGGATTGTGATAATTGGCAGCTTGAGACCTTCTACCTTCGCTTCCACCGTCACCCCGGTGTTCTGCACGGTACATTTCAGGCTTAATGTAATCACAAAGACAGAAGAGGAAAAAAAAAAGCCCACTTTTCACATTTAACTATACAGGAGCCGACTGAGCAGGAAAAGGTTGCATCCTTCATTTTGGGCAAATACACCACAGTGCGGTGTTGGGCATCCATCATCAGCTTCAGCGGGAAATCCAACCTGAAGAAGCTGGCAGGCGATGACGTCTGCCAGACTGCCAGAGATTGTGACTTTATTAAGGGCGCCTGGCATGCTGCACCGTGTCCCATGGAAAGTATCCTCGTCCCATGGGAGTGGTTGGCTGTGGATCCCAAAATTCACAGATGCTCAAGTCCCTTACGGCCAAAATATTAGCTTATAACCTGCGCACATCTTCCCATTTATTTGAAACTAGCAAAATACCCGCGCTTCGCAGTGGCGAAGTACTGCCTTCAAATTTTTATTAAGAAGAAAATTCAACCTTTTGAAACTGAGGGAAAATATCCCAATAATTATTTGTTAAGATCTCTTTGTATACCACGTTGTCAGTTCGGCCCTCTGGTTGTAATCTGACCAAGCTGTGCGCTGAGCTTACTCTTCAGCATGTAACGTACAGTCGGCCATGTGAACAGTAATCTTGTCTCAAATCTCACGGCTTGGATTGCTGCTGTCATAATCGGTTTGAGTTTCATGGTTTGTTTCAATGACGACAGTATTTGTGGGACTTGTTGTGTTGAAGTGACATTCAGCATCTGTCAAGCGTTGTAAGCACACAACCGGTTTCATCGATAACTTCACATCCAGCTTTTGAGAGTTGAAACATTCATAAACATCAAAGTGTCCACTACTGAAATCGTCACCTGTGAATCTAAGATGTTTAAGAGGCATTGGCGGTTGTCGAAAGGTGTAAAATATTTGGCCATTTCGGTACACTTGACAGCAACAACCAAACAATTCAGCGGCAGCCATCAACTCACATGCAGATCCACAGGTGAAGGTCTTAAGCATTTCACTCTTCTAGTGCTCCTGTGTAGTCTAATTATCTCCTGTACGTCATCAGTCCACACCTTGAACCTGTCCAGTCATTCAGTACATAAGACACAATGGATATCAAGAGTGAGCCTGATATGGCCGTGCAATATGTAACACAGAGAAT
This sequence comes from Polypterus senegalus, assembly GCF_016835505.1. Classification (NCBI taxonomy): domain Eukaryota; kingdom Metazoa; phylum Chordata; class Cladistia; order Polypteriformes; family Polypteridae; genus Polypterus; species Polypterus senegalus. The sequence continues at coordinate 319,060,750 of NC_053155.1, read as the reverse complement.
GGAAAAGGCAGGTGCCATCTCCGGGCATGGAAACCACTCGGTAAGTGACAGTTCTTTGATCGATGGTGAGCACCTCGATAGACATGTTAATGGGGGTACGGTTGGAACGATAAAGGAAATGGGGACCTGAACAATGTAAAGTAAGTCTAAAATACCTACAGAATAACTATAATCGTAATAAACGAACAATAAAACAGTGGAGAAGACGTGGATTAAATAAAAAGGCTGCAGTTATCAGCAGGGAGACGTGAATCCCGTAGCGAAGCAAAGAAGGGAATGTAGAGACCGGAGTGACAGACGGCCTTATATAGGCAGGCAGCCAACAACGTGGGAGGAGTTGGGATGGGGGCCCAACGCCGTCTCACATGGTGACCGAGCTGCAGGCTATGGACGTATATACACTCACCTAAAGGATTATTAGGACCACCATACTAATACGGTGTTTGACCCCCTTTCGCCTTCAGAACTGCCTTAATTCTACGTGGCATTGATTCAACAAGGTGCTGAAAGCATTCTTTACAAATGTTGGCCCGTATTGATAGGATAGCATCTTGCAGTTGATGGCGATTTGTGGGATGCACATCCAGGGCACGAAGCTCCCGTTCCACCACATCCCAAAGATGCTCTATTGGGTTGAGATCTGGTGACTGTGGGGGCCATTTTAGTACAGTGAACTCATTGTCATGTTCAAGAAACCAATTTGAAATGATTCGAGCTTTGTGACATGGTGCATTATCCTGCTGGAAGTAGCCATCAGAGGATGGGTACATGGTGGTCATGAAGGGATGGACATGGTCAGAAACAATGCTCAGGTAGCCCATGGCATATAAATGATGCCCAATTGGCACTAAGGGGCCTAAAGTGTGCCAAGAAAACATCCCCCACACCATTACACCACCACCAGCAGCCTGCACAGTGGTAACAAGGCATGATGGATCCATGTTCTCATTCTGTTTACGCCAAATTCTGACTCCACCATTTGAATTTCTCAACAGAAATCGAGGCTCATCAGACCAGGCAACATTTTTACAGTCTTCAACTGTCCAATTTTGGTGAGCTCGTGCAAATTGTAGCCTCTTTTTCCTATTTGTAGTGGAGATGAGTGGTACCCGGTGGGGTCTTCTGCTGTTGTAGCCCATCCGCCTCAAGGTTGTGCGTGTTGTGGCTTCACAAATGCTTTGCTGCATACCTCGGTTGTAACGAGTGGTTATTTCAGTCAAAGTTGCTCTTCTATCAGCTTGAATCAGTCGGCCCATTCATTCTCCTCTGACCTCTAGCATCAACAAGGCATTTTCGCCCACAGGACTGCCGCATACTGGATGTTTTTCCCTTTTCACACCATTCTTTGTAAACCCTAGAAATGGTTGTGCGTGAAAATCCCAGTAACTGAGCAGATTGTGAAATACTCAGACCGGCCCGTCTGGCACCAACAACAATGCCATGCTCAAAATTGCTTAAATCACCTTTCTTTGCCATTCTGACATTCAGTTTGGAGTTCAGGAGATTGTCTTGACCAGGACCACACCGCTAAATGCATTGAAGCAACTGCCATGTGATTGGTTGATTAGATAATTGCATTCATGAGAAATTGAACAGGTGTTCCTAATAATCCTTTAGGTGAGTGTATATGTACGTAAGTAGGATTCAGTTAGCGTTGGGAACCCGCGTACCAAATTTCTTGAAGATGGGCCCATAAGTAACAAAGACCGTTGAAAAGTTCAATATGGCAGCCGACAGTGGCATCATACCACAGAAATAAGTACGTACATCGGTTTCAGTTAGCACAGGGAAGCCGCCTACCAAATTTCATGAAGATGGGGCCATTAATAAGAAAGTTCAACATGGCGGACGTTGTTGACCATTATGACCGTTACGTGTAGAATTTCGAAATGAAACCTGCCTAACTTTTGTAAGTAAGCTGTAAGGAATGAGCTGCCAAATTTCAGCCTTCTACCTACACGGGAAGTTGGAGAATTAGTGATGAGTGAGTGAGTGAGGGCTTTGCCTTTTATTAGTATAGATCACCTCCTGACTACTTTTAGTAGCTCGAGCAGTGCTAACACTTCCACAAATGAATGCTTCTTCCTGTTTGATTGTGCGGCTGCTCGATTACGGCCCACTTCAGCAAGCGACACCCCACTTTTCAAAAGGTTTTTTCTTTCTCGTCACTTTACGGTCCTCCTTAAGGCCCACATATAATTGGGAGCAGGCAGTTGGGTCATTTGCTTAGCAACACAGTCGCAACTGCTCAGAAAATGTTGTTGAGAAAAGATGTGGAAAAAACTCAAATGTTACATTAGAAAACTGTTAAAAACAAAAAAAAAATCAGACTCAACCTAATTCAAAACCAAACACGTTCATGAAAAGCTTACAAAAATGCTCCCAGAAAAAGGAATAATAATAATGATACATTTTATTTATATAGCGCCTTTCCCATGCTCATGGCATTTCACAGAGTCTTGGATAAAACAGCAGGGTATATGTGACATTGAATACAAATGTTTTCCTGAATATAACAATGAAACAGATAACAAAGCATTAAATGGAGTAAAGGACAATAAACCAGAGTAAAATCAACACTAAAAGAAACACCTAATTTGTGATAAAACAAACACACAAATTATCCTGAGCACCTGGACAGAGAGGTAAACTGAAAGAAGGGCAGAATGTTAAGTTAAGTTAAAAGCCTCCCTGAATAGAGGAGCTGTAAGATGTTTTGAAAAAGAATTCATGGAGTCAGCAGATCTTATTAATTTTAGGATGTCATTCCAGAGTCTGGGTGCTATGGCGCTGAAAGCCCTGCTGTCACCCATGGAGTGCAGGTTAGTGTGGGGCACAACAAGATTACCAGAATCAGAGGACCTTAGTGGGCGGAAAGGAGCAGAGTGATAGAGAAGGTCACTGATGTAGACCATTTAAGGCTTTGTAGGTTATTAGTAGAATTTTATATTCAGTCCTGAAAGACACAGATAGATAGATAGATAGATAGATAGATAGATAGATAGATAGATAGATAGATAGATGTGAAAGGCACTATATGATAGATAGATAGGAAAGGCACTATATGATAGATAGATAGATAAATGTGAAGGCACTATATGACAGAGAGAGAGAGAGATAGATAGATAGATAGATAGATAGATAGATAGATAGATAGATAGATAGATAGATATGGAAGGAGCTATATAATAGATAGATAGGAAAGGTACTATATTATAGATAGATAGATAGATAGATAGATAGACAGATAGATAGATAGAAGTGAAAGGCACTATATAATATCAAACTAAAAAGTGGGAGATCAGGGTGTGGCTCAGACACAGCAAGCAGAGGGTGATGGTGCCAGGAACCTCATCAGAACTGGGTGACGTTAAGAGTGGTGACCAGCAACAGGCAGTGCTAGGGCTGCTGCTATTTTTAAAATATATAAATGATTTAGTTAGGAATATAAAGAACAAGCTGATTAAGTTTGCAGATGATACCAAGAGAGGTGGACTGGCAGATAATTTGGAATCTGTTAAGTCATCACAGTAGGACTTGGACAGCAGACAGGCTTTGAGTAGATTCGTGGCCGATGAAATTTAATCTCAGTAAATGTAAAGAATTGCACATAAGAAGTAAAAATGTGAGGTTTGAATACACAATGGGCGGTCAGAAAATCGAGAGTCCACCTTATGAGAAGGATTTAGGAGTAGTGTACTCTACACAATCAACTACCAGACAGTGTTGAGAGGCCATTAAGAAGGCTAACAGAATGTCAGGTTATATAGCGCCTTGATGTGTGGAGTACAAGATACAGGAGGTTCTGCTCAAGCATTATAGCACACTGGTGAGGCCTCATCTGGAGTACTGGGAGCAGGTTTGGGCCTCCATAAAGACATAGTAGCACAAGAGAAGGTCCAGAGAAGAGCGACTGGGCTGATTCAGGGCTACAGGGGATGAGTTAGGAGGAAAGATTAAAAGTGCTGCACACCCCATCAGATATGGCCTGATCTTATACAAAGTGAATCTGCATGAAGGAGAGACACATGCATCAATGCAAGTGAAGGATGGCTGGTCATCTATCACCGCCCCAAGGGTGCATACCAACTTGGTGGGTGTTTGTGATAATGAGCTGAGCTTAACAGATAGGGTGTCAGATGGACAGACTGGCCGGGATAACAAGGAGCTGGAGATGGTGCTCTTTAATTCAGGTTGAGGTATTAGGGAGACATTCCACAATTCTGGCTGAGACCATTTGGAGGGAATGATAAATATTGAGCATAGCACTGATATGAGAATCCATGGGTGCCTGGATGATAGGGCCATGTGAAATGGTGTACAAGGAGTAGATGAGAGGACCCACCACCAGTCCTTGTGGCACCCAGTTGAACACCAGTCGTGTCGCTGCCTTTTCAATCATCTGGTATCTGGTATCAGTAAGACATTCAAAGATTCTAGCTGATGTTGTGTGGTCCTATGGGGGAATGACAGGTACAGTATAGCATGGCATCGTCAGGATAGCACTAATATGAGAATCCATGGGCCTTGATGACAGGGAGTAGTGAGGTGGTGTACAAAGAGTAGATGAGAGGACCCATCACCAGTCCTTGTGGCACCCGGTCGAACACCAGATGTGCCGCTGCATTTTGAATCATCTGGGGCCTCATGCATAACACCGTGTGTAGAACTCGCACTATAACGTGGCATAAGCACAAAAGCGAGAATGTGCGTATGCACAGAAAAATCCAAATGCATATATCTGTGCGTACGCAAACTTCCACGTTCTTCCGCTACATAAATCCCGGTCAGCGTGAAAAGTAACGCTCGTGCACGTGCCTGCTGTCCCGCCCCAACTCCTCCCAGAATTACACCTCTTTGAATATGCAAATCAATATAAATAGCCCTTAATCTCAGTGTTGTGTGAAAAGCTAATGGCAAAACCACAAGGAAAAATAGAACAATTTCAGCAAATACCAAGTGGAGGCAAAGAAAAACAAACTATTTGTTGGTTGAAACAGTGATATAAACAACAAAAGGAAGTTGATCGAGTGACGTAGGGTGTTGGAGAGACTCGAAAGCTCAAGTTCACAAAGTCGCACAGTGCCCGAAATAAAAAAGAAGTTGTCAGATATTAGTCGCTGTGAAAAGAAGAGTTGTAGCCCACAATCTGAGTGTCACGTGAAAGCTTATTAGGGTACAGAGAAAAAAAAAATAGCACACAATTCGGATAAAGCACGAAATGTCAACTTCAATCTCGACATTTCCACTTTAATCACGTAGTTTATTTTGTCATTAAGTACAACATCATAAACTTCATCTTAAAATCGTTTAATTAACCAGTTCCTCAAATCACATCGTAATTAAAGTAGCACGTTAAATGCTTTGTTTTGTATTTGATCTTCTACTCGTATGTGCTCTGTGTGTGAATCACTACTTGCTTCTTAAACCGGCTCTCTTCCTCCGACTGGTCACAGAGTCCATTACATTCGTGATATTACAGTTCTCTGAATAACTAAAATACTGAGATGTATACGTGATATCATTTTCATGATGATAGGAGTTAAAGCACGTTATTAAACATGGGAACACACTGGCGCAGTGATTGTGCGCGACTGTCGATGAAATAATTTATTGTAGCAGTCCTGTCTCATTCAAACGTACTAACCTCCAATTCCTGTCCTTCCTTTTCTTTCTCCAAATACCCAATCGCCACCCAATCAGCTCTCTAATAGACGTTAAGCCATCTGTAAGCTGAGAACGCCGAATCTTCAAAACTTTTAAGAAACATTGAAATATCTTCGTAGTACGTGTTTAATTATTCTATCCGTCACGCCAGCCCCACTGAAGCATACAGTGCAAGGCAGGAACAATCTGTGAACGGAGTGCCAGATCCTAGCTAGGGTAACAACACCGTGTCCTTTAATTATTATCAATATAGATTATTTAAATGTACACTGCTCACAAAAATTAAAGGAACACTTTAAAGAACCACATTAGATACATCAGATCTCAATATGAAGTTGGATATCTATACAAATAACGACAGGGCAATGTCTTAGGAACAAAAGGATGCCAAGTCTTTTAATGGAAATAAACGTTTTCTGCCTACAGAGGGCTCAATTGTGTAGACACCCTAAAATCAGAGTGAAATGAAGATGTGGCAGGCTAGTCCATTTTTTCAAAAACTTCATTTCTGCTACTCAAAATGCTTTTCAGTGTCTTGCGTGGCCCCACGAGCTTGTATGCATGCTTGACAACATCGGGGCATGCTCCTAATGAGACGACGGATGGTGTCTTGTGGCATTTCCTCCCAGATCTGTATGAGGGCATCCCTGAGCTGTTGTACAGTCTGAGGAGCAACCTGGCGGCGCCTAATGGACCGAAACATAATGTCCCACAGATGTTCTATTGGGTTTAAGTCAGGGGATCGTGAAGGCCATTCAATTGTTTCAATTCCTTCATCCTCCAGGTACTGCCTGCATACTCTTGCCACATGAGGCCGGGCATTGTCGTGCATTAGGAGGAAACCAGGACCTACTGCACCAGCGTAGGGTCTGACAATGGGTCCAAGGATTTCATCCTGATACCTAATGGCAGTCAAGATGCCGTTGTCTAGCCTGTAGAGGTCTGTGAGTCGCTCCATGGATATGCCTCCAAGATCATCACTGACCCACCACCAAACCAGTCATGCTAAACGATGTTACAGGCAGCATAATATTCTCCACGGCTTCTCCTGACCCTTTCACGTCTTTCACATATACTCAGGGTGAACCTGCTCTCATCTGTGAAAAGCACAGGACGCCAGTGGTGGACCTGCCAATTCTGGTATTCTATGGCAAATGCCAATTGAGCTCCCCGGTGCTGTGCAGTGAGCACAGGGCGCAGTAGACATTTGGGCCCTCAGGCAACCCTCATGAAGTCTGTTTCTGATTGTTTGGTCAGAGACATTCACACCAGTGGCCTGCTGGAGGTCATTTTGTAGGGCTCTGGCAGTGCTCATCCTGTTCCTCCTTGCCCAAAGGAGCAGATACTGGTCCTGCTGATGGGTTATGGACCTTCTATGGCCCTCTCCAGCTCTCCTAGAGTAACTGCTTGTCTCCTAGAATCTCCTCCATGCCCTTGAGACTGTGCAGGGAGACACAGCAAACCTTCTGGCAATGACACGTATTGATGTGCCATCCTGGAGAAGTTGGACTACCTGTGCAACCTCTGTAGGGTCCAGGTATCGCCTCATGCTACCAGTAGTGACACTGACTGTAGCCAAATGCAAAACTAGTGAAGAAACAGTCAGAAAAGATCAGGACGGAAAAATGTCAGTGGCCTCCACCTGTTAAACCATTCCTGTTTTTGGGGGTCATCTCATTGTTGCCCCTCTAGTGCATCTGTTGTTAATTTCATTAACACCACAGCAGCTGAAACTGATTAACAACCCCCTCTGCTACTTAACTGACCAGATTAATATCCCATAAGTTTCATTGACTTTATGCTATACTCTGAATAAAAAGTGTTCCTTTAATTCTTTTGAGCAGTACAGTTAAAGTTTTATCTGTATAATATAATAAACATACAGTGGAACCTCGGTTTGCGAGCATAATTCGTTCCGGAAACATGCTTGCAATCCAAAACACTCGTATATCAAAGCAAATTTCCCCATAAGAAATAATGGAAACTCAGATGATTCGTTCCACAACCCAAAACTATTCATATAAAAATGATTAAGACAAAATATAAAGTAAAATACATAATACAAATTAACCTGCACTTTACCTTTAAAAAGAATCATGGCTGGTGTGAGTTTCTAAACTCATGTGGGATTCCACCCAACAGGAAGACACGCGGAAGAGCATCCCAAAGCAAATCGCAGTCCCCCAGTGCTGTAGCAGTTCGGCGTATAAGCGCATCCAAAAAGATTGCAGACATGCTATAAGCGCCTGTCGTCAATGGGTCATACAAGGAACATTATAAAGATCCAGCTACAATAAATAACAGCGCTGTTGCTGTTTCAAGCTGAATACAACTGGTGTTAAAGTACTGAGACTCAGCTTCGTTGTTTTGGGGAGCAAGATGGGGACTCGCACTTCACAGCACACACACACACACACAGTCACAATGCTGTAGTAAACAGAGAGAGGCGCTGGGCGAGCGAGATAAGGAGAGAGAGAGACGCGGCGAGATAAGGAGAGAGAGAGACGCGCTGTAAACAGAGAGAGATGCGCTGGGCGAGCGAGAGATAAGGAGAGAGAGAGATGCGCTGTAAACAGAGAGAGCAGCAAGCGAGATAAGGAGAGAGAGAGCGCTGTAAACAGAGAGATAACAGAGAGAGAGAGCTGTAAGCAGAGAGCGCTGAGAAAGAGAGAGATGCGCTAGGAAGAGATAAGGAGAGAGAGAGACGCGCTGTAAACAGAGAGATGCGCTGGGCGAGCAAGCGAGATAAGGAGAGAGAGAGACGCGCTGTAAACAGAGAGAAGATGCGCTGCTGCGCTGAGCAAGCGAGATAAGGAGAGAGAGAGATGCGCTGTAAACAGAGAGACGCGCTGGGCGAGCAAGCGAGATAAGGAGAGAGAGAGACGCGCTGTAAACAGAGACGCGCTGGGTGAGCGAGATAAGGAGAGAGAGAGATGCGCTGTAAACAGAGAGACGCGCTGGGCGAAGCAAGCGAGATAAGGAGAGAGAGAGACGAGCTGTAAACAGAGAGGCGCGCTAAGCGAGAGAGAGAGAGAGAGATGCGCTGTAAACAGAGAGAGCCAACAGCGCTGGGCGAGCAAGAGATAAGGAGAGAGAGAGATGCGCTGTAAACAGAGAGATGCGCTGGGCGGCGAGATAAGGAGGAGAGAGAGATGCGCTGTAAACAGAGAGATGGGCGCTAAGAGAGAGAGAGAGGCTGCAGAGAGAGCAAGCGAGATAAGGAGAGAGAGAGACGCGCTGTAAACAGAGAGAGCTGGGCTGAGCAAGCGAGATAAGGAGAGAGAGAGCGCTGTAAACAGAGAGACGCTGGGCGAGCGAGATAAGGAGAGAGAGAGATGCTGTAAACAGAGAGAGCCGCGCTGGGCGAGCGAGATAAGGAGAGAGAGAGATGCGCTGTAAACAGAGAGACGCGCTGGGCGAGCAAGCGAGATAAGGAGAGAGAGAGACGCGCTGTAAACAGAGAGACGCGCTGGGCGAGCAAGCAAGCAAGATAAGGAGAGAGAGAGGTGCTGGGCAAGCGAGCGAGATAAGGAGAGAGAGAGAAGAACCATCAGCTCAGTTGTGATCACATGATGCTCAGCAGACAAAGTGTATCCATACTGCTCGTATTGCAAGACATCGCATTTCGTTTTTCAAGTCAAAATTTATTAAAAATTTTTGCTCGTCTTGCAAAACACTCGTAAACCGAGGTTCCACTGTATTTTGCTGCATTTCATCTTAAAAATGATATCGTCATCATATGTAAATGCGGGCTTTATAAAGTGGCTCAGGTTGTGTAACATTATAACTGTAGTGCAAGTTTACAGTGAGGTGATTGTACTTATAAGTCCAAACAGTTCAAGACAAAGCACTTGATGTACTGATTGAGTGAGTTTAGAGCTCTTGGGATGAAACTGTTTGTGAACCGCGAGGTCCGTACAGGAAAGGCTCTGAAGCGTTTGACGTATGAGAGAAGTTCAAATAGACTGCAAGGCTGAGGCAGCGTGTGCTTGATGCTGTATCCTGATAATTCTCTTTCCGATCATCTGCTGTAGAGCTGTGATTCACACTCAGATACAGTGATATAAATACTCTGAGTGGTGCAGTGAGAGTAATATGGAAAAAGATGATCTGCTGTGACAACACCTAATGCGAGCAGCTGAGAGAAGAAGAAGAAGGTGCAGTGAGAGTAACAACACTAAAGCAGTTATGGTATTTGGAATAGTTTGGCCATTCTGTGGACCATTATATTGTTACTGGTTAATTACAATCAGATGCATTAAACTAATAAACAATATGTGGTTAATTTCAGTGTATTTATAAAACCACTTCAGGGATGTGGATCTGAAAAAGAAAGGAAACCACACAGGAACAGTAGCACTGCTTTGACGCTGGGTGCTGCCACTCTGCAAAACTTGCATATGCCAGGGTATGAGGTACAGTGGAAATGTACGTAGCTTTACACCAAGTTTAGGTTTTATACATCGCGATTTGAATGCGGAAACGTTCTTACACAACATTTTTGTGCATACACACTGTTTATACAGGAGGCTCCTGGTGATGCTGCACTTGCCAGCAGAGAGTCGTAGTAGTCCAGACGTGATAAGACCAGTGGTGGGACCAGGAGTTGTGCTGCATATTCTGTCAGAAATGGTCTGATCTTACAGATATTGTACAGACTAAATCTGCAAGACCGAGAGACCCCCAGTAATATGATCCAGGAAGAACAACTGGTCATCAAGAGAATGACAGGTATAGCACTAATATGAGAATCCATGGGCACCTGGACGACAGGTCCTACTGAAGTGGTATACAAGGAGTAGATGAGAGGGCCCAGCACCTGTCCTTGTGGCACCCTTGTACTTGCCTGACATATCTCCTCTCAAGGACATGACAGGTAGAATTCAAACCATCTGAGAAAAGTCCCAGTGTTGCTAGTGTCATAGAGGGTGGCAAGGAGAATCTGATGGTTGACCATGTCGAAGGCAAAGGAAAGACCAAAGAAGATGAGGATGGTTGACGTGGTGGTGGTTTCAACAACAGTCAGGGGCAGTGGCCCCTCTTGAAGACTGACTGGATTTAGGATTGAGCAATCTGTCCGGTAGGAGGGAAGAAGAGATTTGGTTGTATCCCACGTGTTTTTGGATTAATAGGAGAGACTGGTCTGCAATTGCTTACTTGAGATGGGACAAGCGTGGCCTTTATTTTAGTTATTTTGTCCGATATAAAAAATACGAGCAACCACCAAACCATGAAAAACAAATGTCAGGAGTCCAGGAATGAAAGAGACTGCATCTCAGCTGGCATTTCTTTTACTGAACCCTGACGGAGGTGGGTGTCTAAATGATCGCGGACTGCCCTTCCACGACCTCGTCTGAGGCGATCGGCCACATCACAGCTTCTGATCCTGTCAGAATAAAGGCCTGCAGGTTTGTCTTGTCAGAATACATCAAAGGTGATGGCGGCTGCACCTGCCTACTGGACCACATCAATTTTGTATGCTGCAGCAAGAAATCAGGCTGACATCGGTGTGCAGCGAGATGAGCCGGCTGTCATCATTCGCTTTCATCGCAGGAGACTTCCTGAGGGCTGGCAGTGTGCTCTTGGAGTTGAGCGCGTTAATGTGAGCCTCTTCGTAGACACCATCTTTTATGAAACAGCACAACGTTCTTCATCACATTGAGCGAATCTGGGGTGCGTCAGAGTCTGTCCAGTAGCAGTGGGGTGCAAGCTGGCAACCAAATCTGGACAGGCTGCCCGACCACGGCAGGACCCACACCGGCAAACACTGACGCTTGGAAAATTTAGAATGGATGATCACCCCATACCTGTACATTTTAGGGGCATCAAATGAGAATGTGTCTTCTGGTCCAATAGCTGTAATAGTTAGGGTTTATTAAAAATGACTTTCCACACGATCCAAAGCGACTTACAAAGGAGGTCAACATTTTTGAATAAACATCAGTATGGGGACTGTTTGGAAAATGAATGTGACAGGACAAGGTGACAGAAATGATGATCACAAGTGCCGAGCTCAGAACAAAACACAAGCAAGTTACCATTTCTAGGTTATGAAACTTAACAGCGGGTATTCCTGGTGGGTCGCTGCTCATTGTACCTGTCCATCTGGCCAACATTTTGTCTGTTGAGCATGTGGGGCGCACATTCTGTGGTGTCCAGTTCTGAGTCTGAACAGGATCTCCTAGTCAGCTCTGGTCAGGTAGTTAGTAGCCGTCATTCTGGTTCTAAGTTTGGGTGCAGCTGTCACCATTTCTTTTGGCACCAGGGGTCTTGACGATGGCCTTTTCCTCATCATACCAGACCCCTGTATTGTCCTGGTCCAGCTGACCCGTCAGCCACTTCATTTCCATCGACGCCATGGTGTTCAGGAACCCACTGGATTCACTGGTCTGGTTACTTCTAACACGGTGGATGCGAGTGCATTCAGTTTCTTGTTCCAGGGGTCCTTAAGTGCAGTCAACACATAAAGGACATCAGTAAAGATGATCCCTCGCTGGCCTGCCTTGTCTTGATGTCCCGTGATACGGGCTGCTGGTGCACATAGAGCTTCTACCTCTGCCCTTAAAGTGGTCTGGTGCCACTCAGACTCCCACTATCATAGGGGCATTTGATTTGTTTATTTGTTTGGTGGGGATACCAGGAATGCACCCTTACTTGGCCCAATTCGCACTCCCTCACACAGACATGGAGTACAGCTTTTTCTTCTTCTTTCGGCTGCTCACATTAGGGGTTGCCACAGCGGATCATCTTCTTCCATATCTTCCTGTCCTCTGCATCTTGTTCTGTCACACCCATCACCTTCATGTCCTCTCTCACCACATCCATAAACCTTCTCTTAGGCCTTCCTCTTCTCCTCTTCCCTGGCAGCTCTATCCTTAGCATCCTTCTCCCAATATACCCCTCATCTCTCCTCTGCACATGTCCAAACCAACACAATCTTGCCTCTCTGACTTGTCCTCTGTCCTCATTTCTATTCCTGACCATCTTTGTCATGCCCAATGTAAATCTTAGCATCTTTAACTCTGCCACCTCCAGCTCTGTCTCCTGTGCCACCGTCTCCAGCCCATATAACACAGCTGGTCTCACTACCGTCCTTTAGACCTTCCCTTTCACTCTTGCTGATACCCGTCTGTCACAAATCACTCCTGACACTCTCCTCCACCCACTCCACCCTGCCTGCACTCTCTTCTTCACCTTCTCTTCCACAATCCCTGTTACTCTGTACTGTTGATCCCAAGTATTTAAATTCATCCACCTTCACCAACTCTACTCCCCTCATCCTCACCATTCCACTGACCTCCCTCTCATTCACACACATGTATTCTGTCTTGGTGGTCCTACTGACCTTCATTCCTCTCCTCTCTAGAGCAGATCTCCAGCTCTCCAGGGTCTCCTCAACCTGCTCCCTACCATCACTACAGATCACAATGTCATCAGCAAACATCACAGTCCATGGAGACTCCTGTCTAATCTCCTCTGTCAACCTGTCCATCACCATTGCTAATAAGAAAGGACTCAGAGCTGATCCCTGATGTAATCCCACCTCCATCACTCCTACCACAGACCTCACCACGGTCACACTCCCCTCTTACATATCCTGTGCCACTCTTACATACTTCTCTGCCACTCCCGACTTCCTCATACCATACCACAGCTCCTCTCAGTCACCCTGTCATTTGCTTTCTCCAGGTCCACAAAGACACAATGCAACTCCTTTTGGCCTTCTCTATACTTCTCCATCAACATCCTCAGAGCAAACAGACATGGAGTACAGCAAATCAAATAAATAACTAAGAGATAGATTAAATGAAAAGGAAATATAAGCAACAGATTAGCAGATAACAATCCTCTTATCCTACGGCGATAACAAATACAAAACGCAACAATCAACACTCATGACAACGTCCATAAACCAGTCCCACATATCCAACGCAATGGGAACTTGGAGAGTGGCAGATCCTGTCAACTGTTCATAGATAGGGTTAGGGGTAGGGGGTTCAAATATAAAGTTTGTCCTACCAGTTCTGAAGCAATATGGCATGAGGAGGTGCGTGAGAGCGTTCAACAACATTTATTTCTATCGCACGTTTTCATACAAATGATGGAGCTCAAAGTGCTTTACAAGATGAAGAAAGAAAAACAAGATTAGTCAATACTAATTAACAAAGAATAAGGTAAGGTCTGATGGCCGGGGAGGGCTGGAGAAAACAAAAAAACAAAATCTGCAGGGGCTTGCGAGGCCACGAGACCACCCAACTCCTCTAAAATAAATGATCTCAATCAGTCCTTAGGGTTTTCATGCTTCACGTTGAAGAATCTGATGATGATGATGGTCATGTGGACATCTGGCCTTCAATCCATCAATGTAGGGACTGTATGGCGCCCTGATCAGGGGGTAGTGGTGCAGATCACAGAAAACTGGAAAAAGAACAGCAGAGAAAGTAGGGGTTAGTAGAGATTGCGGAGATATGATAAAAATGATAATTCAATGCATATACAGAATATCAGGGTTACACTAAAATAAAGCGGTGAGAAAGCCATGTTACAATAATGAGTTTTTACCAGTTTGTTAAAGTGTCCACCGTATCAGCCTGGCGAATTTCTATCGATCAGCTATTCCAGATTTGTGGTGCATAACAGCAGAAGGCCGCCTGCCCGCCTCACCACTTCTTTTAAGTTTAGCTCTTGGAATTCTAAACGGACCCTCACTTGAAGATCTGAGGTTAAGATTTGGAGTGTAAGGTGACAGACGTTCCGATATAGAAGATGGAGCAGATTATTAAAGGCTTTGTAAACCATCAGCAGTATTTGAAAGTCAATTCTAAATGGCACAGGTAACCAGTGTAGTGACGCTCAGACTGGGGTGACGTGCTCGGATTTTCTTTTCCTAGTTAAGATTCTAGCAGCTCCATTCTGCACCAGTTGTAACTGATTGATGTCTTTTTTGAGTGGTCCTGAGAGGAGTGCGTTACAGTAATCTAGTCGACGGAAAACAAAAGCGTGAACTCATTTTTCATCATTTCCAAAGATACAAGGAGTCTAATTTTTGCTATATTTTTAAGTGAAAAAGTGCTGTCCTAGTGATGTGATTAACATGTGATTTAAAATTCAAGTCAGAGTTAATAGTTACCCCTAAAGTCTTTACCTCCATCTTAACTTTTAAGCATAACGGATCAAGTTTATTTCTAATACCCTCACTATATCCATTTTAGCCAATCACTAAGATTTCTACTCAGAAACACAAGTGAGAGATTAGGGTCAGTGAATCAAAAGAGTCGGGGTCATCAGGCGCCACTGATAAATACAGTTGTGTGTCATCAGCAGAGCTGTGGTAGCTCACGTTACGCCTTCAGATAATCTGAGTCATGGAGATTGAAAAGAACAGTGGACCCTGGATAGACCCTTGTGGGCCACTATATAGAATATCAAGGGTCTTTGAAGTGTAATCACCACAAATAACAAAGACTTTTCTACCTGTTAAGTGAGACTCAAACCAATTTAAGACCCTGCCAGAGAGGCCCACCCATTAAGAATATTGTGACCAATGGTGTCAAATGGGGCACTCAGATCTAAGAGGAAGCATGATGTGGTGAGACAGAATTCATATCCAATTAAAACATTAATCTGGGGCCACCACATATAATTCAAACAGGAGAAACAGTGATGGCACTGACAGACAGACCACCGTGATTCTTCCTCCTCTACGTCTTGCCGGTTCCTCCAGTTAAAGGGCCCGCCTTCTTCCCAGCCACCCCTGCACCCTACAAAACTGTCCAATGGTGCAATACCCAAGGGGCAGCTGGGATATGCAGTTCCCTAATCTGTAGCACCCTTAAGTTGATGGAGTATTCACAGGCTGCAATGGGGATGAAGGCCTCATGTCCAGTGAACCAACTGTACACTCCTCCTCCTCCTCCTCCATCTTTTGTTGCTTCACCAGCAGGCGTGCCTTCGGTGTTCTTCAGGGTATTTGCACCAGATGTTTTCCAAGGTCTCTTCCCTCAAGAAGTCAGCTCTGATAATTGAAGCTGTACCTTATCAGTCTCCCTTTGGTTGGTTTGTCTCATTTGTACACATATTGGGGGGTTCTGTATATGTGGCCAGAGTGGTGGCTCTGAGGCAAAGGATCTGCACTGGTAATCCGGTCGAATCCCATAAATGCCAAAAATGACTCTACTTCGTTGGGCCCTTGAGCAAGTCCCTTAACCTGACATTGCTACGTCTTGGCTATGACATTAATCTGCCTGAACATCTTATGGGTTGGTGGCAGAATTGGCACTCCAGCCACCATAAAAAAAACTCCCACTGTCCCATTCCATCTGAACTGGTGTGGTGCTGAGGTGTCACCCGTCGTACGGCTGTCCTCGGGTCCTAATCTGGGATCCTGAGTTGGTTTGTCATGTGGTGGGTGCGCCTGCTCCTAACTACCCTCTCTCTCTCTCTCTCTGTATATGTTCTGTATGCTTGTGTGATGAGGCCACCTGACTTGGCACTTTTACATTCGGTGGTCTTCCAGATATTGTATGCCTGTGGGGTGATTTGGTGTGCCACTCATGGCTCCATCATATACAGTATCACCTTCACCCATGATAACTCGGTTTGGCAGGGGGGGCAGCTCTGTGGATGTTCCAAATGTCTTCCATTTAAGAATTATGGAGGCCACTGTGCAACTGGGGGCATTCAATGGGACCAATGCCTTCTCAGATCTGTGCTTCAACACAATTGGGTCTCTAACCTCAGCAGGAAATTCCTTCAACCCCCAAGATTTGGTGTTTCCTCAACTGTGGGAAGGCCTTTCCAAACTGGGTCCCATTGATTGAGTTGACCACAGGTGGACTCTAAAGAAGCTTCTAGAAATGATGATCAGCAGAGCGAGATGCACGCGAGTCATAACAAAGGGTCTGGATACTTGTGGACTAGTGGATGGCATATTTCAGTTATTTGTTTTAAGCAAATTTGTAACCATTTCTAAAGTCCTTTTTAGCTTTGCCATTCTGTGATGTTTGATGAAGGAAGAAGTGAATTAGATAGATAGATAGATATATAGATAGATAGATAGATAGATAATGAAAGGCACTATATGATAGATAGATAGATAGATAATGAAAGGCACTATATGATAGATAGATAGATAGATAGATAGATAGATAGATAGATAGATAGATAGATAGATAGATAATGAAAGGCACTATATGATAGATAGATAGATAGATAGATAGATAGATAGATAGATAGATAGATAGATAGATAGATAGATAGATAGATAATGAAAGGCACTATATGATAGATAGATAGATAGATAGATAATGAAAGGCACTATATGATAGATAGATAGATAGATAGATAGATAGATAGATAGATAGATAGATAGATAGATAGATAGATAGATATGTGAGAGGCACTACATATTAGATAGATAGATACTTTATTAATCCCAAGGGGAAATTCCCATACTCCAGCAGCAGCATACTGATAATAACAATATTAAATTAAAGAGTGATAACAAAAGCAGTGCAAGTTAAAAAAATGCAAGGTAGAGAGAGCCAGGCGGGTATAACAGACAATACTTTGTCTAATATTAACGTTTACCCCCCCTGGGTGGAATTGAAGAGTCTCATAGTGTGGGGTCTCCTCAGTCTGTCACTGAAGCTGCTCCTCTGTCTGGAGATTATCCTGTTCAGTGGATGCAGTAAATTCTCCATGAATGAAAGGAGTCTGCTCAGCGCCCGTCGCTCTGCCACGCATGTCAAACTGTTCATCTCTGTGCCTACAATAGAGCCTGACTTCCTCACCAGTTTGTCCCTCTTCTTTATGCTACCTGCCCAGCACACCACCGCGTAGAAGAGGACGCTCACCACAACTGTCTGATAGAACATCTGCAGCATCTTATTGCAGATGTTGAAGGACGCCAGCCTTCTAATGAAGTATAGTCGGCTCTGTCCTCTCTTACACAGATCATCAGTATTGGCAGTCCAGCCCAGTTTATCATCCAGCTGCACTCCCAGGTATTTATAGGTCTGCACAGTCACCTCTGATGATCACGGCGTCCATGAGGGTCCTGGTCCTCCTAAAATCCACCACCAGCTCCTTGGTTTTGCTGGTGTTCAGGTGAAGGTGGTTTGAGTCGCACCATTTAACAAAGTCCTTGATTAGGTTCCTATACTCCTCCTCCTGCCCACTCCTGATGCAGCCCACCATAGCAGTGTCATCAGTGAACTTTTGCACGTGGCAGGACTCCGAGTTGTATTGGAAGTCTGATGTATGTTGGCTGAACAGGACCAGAGAAAGTCCAGTCCCCTGCGGTGCTCCTGTGCTGCTGACCACAATGTCAGACCTGCACTTCCCAAGACGCACATACTGACGTCTGTCTGTAAGATAGTCCACGATCCATGCCACCAGGTGTGAGTCTACTCCCATCTCTGTCAGCTTGTCCCTAAGGAGCAGAGGTTGGATGGTGCTGAAGGCGCTAGAGAAGTCCAGAAACGTAATTCTTACAGCACCACTGCCTCTGTCCAGGTGGGAGAGGGATCGGTGTAGCATGTAGATGATGGCATCCTCAGCTCCCACCTTCTCCTGGTATGTGAACTGCAAAGGGTCGAGGGCGTGGCGGACCTGTGGCCTCAGGTCAACGTCATAAAAGATAAAACCGTGAAGGGTCCGAAGACTTTTTCAGCCGTGTGATGGACTCTTTGTAGCTGTAAGTAGGTGGGCTACTGTATATGGGGCGACATTTACAGCTGTTACTAGTCATGATGAGTCATCATCAACAGCACGCCAGTTATTTACCTTCCATCTTGTTTTTGATGTCAACAGGTACGGTGCTGACACTTAAAGGAGCAGTGCTGACGTTTTCCTCCTTGGACTACAATGGCGCGCTGATTCATCCCCCTTATGAAGTGTGGCGGGATCTTAACAGCTCGGAGGACGAAAAGCTTCGCCGCCGGAAACTCGTCAATTTCTCACCATCTTCGTCTCAGGATACGGGGGATTATCAGTTTGCGGTGGTCTGTTCAGAGAAACAAGCCAAAGTTTTTGCCCTGCCTTCCTTCACATGTCTGTACGTGCACAGCATCACGGAGGCCTCGTTCGTCCTGAGGGCCGACATCGTCACGTTTTGCAATAGCGTCTGCCTGGCTTGCTTCTGCGCAAATGGACACATCATGGCTCTAAGGTAATGTTTTACAAACTACTTTCAGGATACTGGCTCTAACACGTCCTACATGTCGAAAACGGGATTGAAATTTATTTAGAATGTATAATGGAACCTGTTTGTGTGTCATTAATTTCACAGCAGGGGTGTCTGTTCATGCAGCAGAAAAACTGGAAATAGGAAAAAGAAAATTATTGAGTTTTAGCCAAAAGTTTGAACTGGCCCCAAAATAAACAAAAAACCTGATCAGGCGAAGTCTGGGCCTCACACCAGTCAGCCTATTCCCAAACCCAATTGGCAGGTTTTTTTGGTCCAAACAGGACTAAAATTGGGCTCAGGCTTATTCAAAAATTCCATTTTGGAGACAGGATAACTGTAAACCTCTGGCTTATGGAAAAAATTAGCAAACAAAAATCCTGATCAGGAGAGGCCTAGGCCTCACACCAGGCAGCCTATCCCCAAACTCAAATGGCAGGCTTTTTTGGCCCACAAAGGAATACAATTGGGCTCATGCTTATTCGAAAATTAAATTTTGGAGACAGGATAACTATAAAACTTTTGGCTTATGGGAAAAATTAGCAAACAAAAATCCTGATAAGGAGAGCCCTGGGCCTCATACCAGTCAGCCTATCCCCAAACCCAAATGGCAGGTTTTTTTGGTCCAAACAGGACTAAAATTGGGCTCAGGCTTATTCAAAAATTCCATTTTGGAGACAGGATAACTATAAAACTTTTGGCTTATGGGAAAAATTAGCAAACAAAAATCCTGATAAGGTGAGCCTATGGCCTCATGCCAGGCAGCCTATCCCCAAACTCAAATGGCAGGCTTTGTTGGCCCACACAGGAATAAAACTGGGCTCAGGATTATTTCGAAAATTCAATTTTGGAGACAGGATAACTATAAAACTTTTGGCTTATGGGAAAAATTAGCAAACAAAAATCCAGATAAGGAGAGCCCAGGGCCTCATGCCAGGCAGCCTATCCCCAAACCCAAATGGCAGTTTTTTTTGGTCCAAACAGGACTAAAATTGGGCTCAGGCTTATTCAAAAATTCCATTTTGGAGACAGGATAACTGTAAACCTCTGGCTTATGGAAAAAATTAGCAAACAAAAATCCTGATCAGGAGAGGCCTAGGCCTCACACCAGGCAGCCTATCCCCAAATGCAAATGGTAGGCTTTTTTGACCCACACAGGACTAAGATTGGGCTCAGGCTCATTCGAAAATTCAATTTAGGAGACAGGATAACTACGGGAAAAATTAGTAAACAAAAACACTGATCATAAAATTGCTTATATTAATTTTATCTTTTAAAAAAATGTAAAATCCTTTTTGAGGAAAGCATTAATTGAAATAATCACAAATGAAAGCCCAAAAAGTCAAGGCAGTGAAAAAACTGAGCACAACTAAGTCAAAGGGGTTGCTTTATTTACAGGAATTCTCCACCTACCATTTTTTTGTTGTTGTTATTTAGCTGTCTTTATGCAGCTGTCGCCGTTAGCAGCCATATGTGGAGCTGTCCCTATGCAGTTATTGTGGAAGTAATTTAATGGACAACCCCGTCAGGTGTCCAGTCCAGGTAGTGAACACAGGCAGGAGAAAGCATCAATCATTCTTCTTTAGTATCCCAGTCTTGCAAGAGGCAACACTCGCAGCACGTTTTATTAGCAAGAGCTACAAAGGAAAGGCGCGTCCTCCGGCCTCTGTTTATACAATTCATCGATCAGATCCCAATTCTAAGGAATTCATGACATCATCAGAAAACCTTCAACGTGATTGGTTACACTCAGTTTCTAATGGGACGTGACAAACATTGATACCTTAAATATCCTCAATTAGCTCCGCCCCCTGATTGATTGACAGTCCTGTTAGCGTTGAGTTTTCAGGAGTGTACCAGGGTGCTCATTCATTTTCATTCTGAACCCCAAGTTTGCTATCAACAGGAACCTTGGCCCGAGTATAACAACAAAACAATGATTACGCCTTAAAATAGGACATTTTCTCTGAAGCTTTATATAATTTTTTTGCTGTAACATAACTAAATTTCTTTTATCATAGTCAAAAATAAAATAACGCCTTAAGACTTTAAGCATAAAAACATGAATACACAAGCACAAACGATAATAAAGTTGGGCTGCTTTGAACAACTACCTGGTCACCTGCTGTGTGCAAATTCAATTCTTACAGTTGTATTACAGTATTGGTTTTCACAAACAGTGACATCTGGGGATCTCGGAGGCCATGGAATGTCACCGTTGCGTGAAATGATGTGCCTTCCAAGAACAATCGTCGAATAGCTGCCATCGATATATCAGGCAGTATGTGAAATGGCTCCATCAGGGGACTTCTTTTCTGAGGCTGAACCCGTTTCTTTGAAATTACGCACCCGTGTTGTAATCTCATGAGCAGACGAGACACCCGCTCTAACTGGTAATGACGCCAAAATTCACACTGTCACCATTCTTATAAAAGCCTCTCACAGTGAACAATCATTGCGCACCACTCCGCTGCTCCATTATAATGAATGGCAAGGGGTCCTAACTGAGGTCACATTGGTCCCAAACAACTGGCCACGACCCGGGATCGCCAACACCCAGGTCCAAAATTTCCCCTTTTTTCTGCGCTAGCCTGTATTATAAAGGCACCACAGCACTGAGACTCACAGCTTTTAACACCACCTCATTGTCCCGTAAACCTCTGCCAGTTTTGTAGCCATCCCCACATTACACCTTGAATTCCAGCCTTCCGGCCCCTCATGTGGGACCTCATCTGTAGCCTTCTGGTAATCCATCCATCCATCCATTATCCAACCTGCTATATCCTAACTACAGGGTCACGGGGGTCTGCTGGAGCCAATCCCAGCCAGCACAGGGCGCAAGGCAGGAACAAACCCCAGGCAGGGTGCCAACCTACCACAGGGCACACACACCCAAGCACACACTAGGGACAATTTAGAATCGCCAATACACCTGACCTGCATGTCTTTAGACTGTGGGAGGAAACCCATGCAGACACGGGGAGAACATGCAAACTCCACGCAGGGAGGACCCGAGAAGAGAACCCAGACGGGTCTCCTTACTGCGAGGCAGAAGTGCTACCCACTGCGCCACCTTGCAACCCTCTGGTAATCCAGAGGTGTCAAACTGTTTCAATAACCAGGAAGGGGGCACGTTCTTCTGCAGGGCTCTCTACCTATGAATGGCTTGTTCCTCTGACGTCGACCGTACGTTCAGCTGCTTTTCTTTGATTGTTTTTTTGTCCTTTCAGCCTGCCCAGTCTCCGGCCATTGCTGGATATCAACTACTTGCCTTTGACCGACATGAGGATCGCACGCACCTTCTGCTTCACGAACGGAGGACAAGCGCTGTACCTGAGCTCTCCAACAGAGATCCAGCGCATCACATACAGCCAGGACATGTGTGATAACCTGCAGGTACGGCTCACTGGGTGGGGCTTCTGCTTCAATCGGTGTGTCCTGTTTGTCACCGTGTCACCAGGGTTTAGATCTGGGAAAGCTAGTATGGGGACCAATAACCAGTGGAGCAGTAGAGGAACCAGCTTCTCAAAGGATTTGAAAAACAGTCCAGAGTTGTAGCCCATCCATCTGTTCAGAGGAGGGTGTTGTAGGGAAGACGAAGTGAATCCCAGCAATACAATATATCACTGGTCTACAAAAAAAAAATTTGTTTGCCACTGGAAACTTCAGAGAGGCTCTTCATTGCGTATTTTACACTGATCTCATATATGATAAGCTAGCAGCTCAGGATTTTGAGATGCACATCATTGATGTTTTGACACTTTTGAATTTCAATATAAGATATCAACACGATATCTGGAGTTTGGACTCTCTTTGTCCCACCAAAATTGTTTTGATGTGTTTATTCAGAAAACAAACCAGAAGACGATACCAGGGACACGTTAAAGTATATTTATGTGTGACCCGACATTTGGCCGATAGACATATGCACGCCGACAAAATAGTGGCGATTAAAACGCGCCGACAAAATCGCGAAAGTTTCATTAAACATGAATTACTAGTTTAAAGCATATATAATAGTGTTTATTTTAGAAGTCAATATTATGAGACGCGGCCTGCCATCAGCATGGCACGCAGATAGTCCTTAAGATCACGCCCTGCATATGTAGGAAGAATTGCTGCAAGGGCATCCCACTCTCTTGGCCTTGTGGTATAGCGGGTCCACAGCTCGTTTAGCAAAGGGCGTTTTTAATAAATAATCACCGCTCTCGCGGCGGCTTAGCGAGGAGTCGTTGGGCCATAGCAAGCCACGGGGCGGTTCTGCGGTGTGGCCGTTTCTCACCGAGTGCACAGGTAAGGACCTGCCCACATCTGTGATTCGTTCCCGTGGCCAATGGGCTGCTATGGCCCCTCGCTCTTTTAAAAGAAGTGCGAGTTAGTGATGGGAAGATCGGATCATTTTACCGACTTGGACCTTTGAGTCTCGTTCAGCAAAATGAACGAATAATTTTTCGAGTCATTTCGTTCAATTCTGTTTCCGGCTCAGGCTGAGTTGGTTAAGCTTATGGGGCTGCCACGTGATGAACGAACAACTCGAAAAACCCGAAAACTCGAAACAGGTGAATCAATTCCAATACAGAAACTATAGGAAGTTGCGCAAATGCACGAATCACTCCAACGAGACGACTCGTTCTTCCCGAGTCACATTAAAGATTCGTTCAAAAACAACCCATCACTAGCGCGAGTCGGTTAGGAGGGATGTTGAGAATGAAACGAAAGAAGGAGAAAGGACGGAGGTTACCGGGAGCGAGAGAGGAAGCAGGTCGGTGCGAGAGAGAGAGAGAGCCGCGAAGAGCGGGCGGGCGAGCGAGCGAGCGAATGAGTGCTCTGAGTGACCTGGGGCCTCCTGTATGAACGGTGCATACGTACAGAAATGTTGCGTAAGAACTCTTCCACGTTCAAATCGCGATGTATAAAACCTACACTTGGCGTAAATCCACGCACTTTTCCACGGTACCTCATGTCTTGTCGTACGCAAGTTCTCCGCTCGGTTTTGCAGACTGGCGGCACCCAGCGTCAAAGCAGTGCTACTGTTCCTGTGTGGTTACTCCTTATTTTCCTGACACGGCTTTATAAATACACTGAAACTAACCGCATATTGTTTATTAGTGTAACGCATCTGATTGTAATTAACTCGTAACAATATAATGGTCCAGGGAACAGCCATAGTAGTCCAAATACCAGACGTGCTTTAGCATTGTTACTCTTCTTCTTCTTCTCCTTCTTCTTCTTCTTGTTGTTGTTGTTGTTGTTAGGAGTTGCCACAGCGGATCATCTTTTTCCATATTCCTCTCACTGCACCACTCGGAGTATTTATATCACTGTATCTGAGTGTGAATCACAGCAGCAGCTGATCAGAAAGAGAATTATCAGTATACAGCTTTAAGGACACGCTGTCTCAGCCACTGCAAAACGTTTTAAAGCCTTTCCTGTACGGACCTCGCGGTTCACAAACAGTTTCATCTCAAGAACTTTAAATGCACTCAATCAAGTGCTCCTTGTAGAACTGTTAGGACTTATAAGTACAATCACCTCACTGTAAACTTGCACTACAGTTATAATATCGCACAACCTGAGCCACTTTATAAAGCGCGTATTTACATATGATGACGATATCATTTTTAAGGTGAAATGCAGCAAAATACGTTTATTATATTATACAGATAAAACTTTAACTTCATTTAAATAATCTTCTTCACTGGGAGTGTCGTGAAGGATAGAATAATTAAACATGTACTACGAAGATATTTCAATGTTCTTTAAACGTTTTGAAGAATCGGCGCTAAGCTTACAGATGGCTTGACGTCTATTACAGAGCTGATTGTGTGGCGATCGGCTACTTGGGGAGAGAAAAGCAAGGACTGCAGTGACGGCTACGCCAATATATATTGAATATAAAACAGAAAGAGAAAATAACAACACAGCTAAAAACGCAGCGACAAATTTCGACAAAAGTTAAATGCTTGTGTCATGAGCACGAGGCGGCTATGCAGTGTCTGCAACATACGTGGCCATCCACCGTGCATAAGCTACCATATTGACATTGGCGAAGGAGCCACCGATTCTTTCTCTGCCCAGTGTCACCACAAGCCAAGAGCCGCCCCTGAGTACTGCTGCAATAAATTATTTCATCGAAGTGAAACACATGTTTAATAATGTGCTTTAACTCCTATCATCATGAAAATGACATCACGTATACATCTCAGTATTTTAGTTATTCAGAGAGCTGTAATATCACGAATGTCATGGACTCTGTGTCCAGTTGGAGGAAGAGAGCCGGTTTAAGAAGCAAGTAGTGATTCACACACACAGAGCACATACGAGTAGAAGATCAAATACAAAACAAAGCATTTAACGTGCTACTTTAATTACGATGTGATTTGAGAAACTGGTTAATTAAACAATTTTAAGATGAAGTTTATGATGTTCTACTAAATGACAAAATAAACTACGTGATTAAAGTGGAAATGTCGAGATTGAAGTTGACATTTCATGTTTTTTCCCCACCGTGTGCCTTTTTTTCTCTGTACCCTAATAAACTTTCATATGACACTCAGACGGTGGGCTTACAACTCTTCTTTTCACGGCAACTTTGATATGTGACTTGTTTTTTATTTCCGGCTCTGTGCAACTTTGTGAACGTGAGCTTTCAAGTTTCTCCAACACGCTATGTCACTCGATCAACTTCATTTTGTTGATCATACCACGGTTTATTTGAACAAATAGTATGTTTTTCCTTTGCCTCCACTTGGTATTCGCTGAAATCGTTATATTTTCCCCCGTGCTTTTCCCATTGTCTTTTCACAGAAGGCTGAGCTTAAGGGCGATTTATATTGATTTGCATATTCAAAGAGGCGTAATTCTGGGAGGATTTGGGGTGTTACAAAATGCGCGTGCACGAGCGTTAGTTTTCACGCTGATCGGGATTTATGTAGCGGAAGAACGTGGAAGTTGGAGTACGCACAGATTCCTGCATCTGGAGTTTTCTGTGCGTAAAAACACATTTCGGCTTTTGTGCTTACGCCATGTTATAGTGCGAGTTCTACGCACGGCGTTATACATGAGGCCCCAGGTAGCGGGAGTAACCAGAGAAGGATGGCTGGCTGCGGAAGTCGGGAGGCTTGGTGGTGGAGTCCCCAACGTGGGCGACCTGGCTGTTGGTGGAAACCAAGTCCTCCGAGGCTGGGACGAGAGCCAGACCGGAGCCAGGAATCGGGAGGTCTCCAGTCTCGTGCGTGAGATGTAGAGGGCGGCTGCAGAGAGCGTCGCGCCTGCTGCAAAGCCCAACCGGGAGAAGCAGGTGAGACGCTAGCACAAAAGAAGGCTCCGGGCTTGTTGTTGTTCATTTTAAAAGGCTGCTTCCAAAGAAACGTTTTCACCTCGTTTTAAAGGATTGTTTTGTTCTATTTATTGAATTTTTACCTCCACACGTTTTAACGGATTATTTATTTATTGAAGAACTTTTGCACTGCACTTTATTTATTGAACACTCTGTTTTGAATTCATTTTAATAAAAGCACTTCTGCACTTTTTGTACCATCCCCTTGCTTAGTTGTCATTGCCTACACTGACTAGCTCATCGGTGACATTACCGACGGTGTTGGGTTCCGGGCTTCCTGTACAGCAATGGGAGTGTGGAGCCAGAACCCACATCGTCATTTTGTCGGCGTGCATTTGTCAGTTGCGGTTTTGTCGGGGCGCATATGTCTATCGCGCTTTTGTCGGTGAACCTATTGATGACAAAGTAAAAGTGAGGTCAGCGTGCCCAGAAATGTCGGTGGCCCTCGCTTTTGTGCTCGTACCGCACGTCCGTCTCTCTTTGCAAGAACCAACAGTAGTCTCCCATCATGCTCGGAGTGAATTTTTCCCAATATTAGTTTTCCAACCCCTTTATATCTTGATGAAATCTTTCCCTATACTGGACATTGCTCAGAGTTGGTGGAAAAAAGTCGAGATCAAGGTTATTCTAGTTTTGCCTTGTTATATTAGTTTTTACTTCTATATTTTTTCTGACCTTACTTGTAAATTCAGTTTAGTTTTAGTTTTCCTTCATCGTGTATTTTTTGTTTTAGGTTAGTTTTAATTTCACAAAGACATTTCTATTTCATTTTTATATCTATTAGTTTTAGTAATGATGGCACTGAGCTCCTCCGGAGTTTACTTTTGTGTCGCAATCAGACAGAAGTGTACACTTCACAGATGTTAGTAGAAGCTTACTACACCACAAGGTTTACTGTCTGGTTTTGTTTTCCATCCATCCATCCATTCTCTTCCGCTTATCCGAGGTCGGGTCGCGGGGGCAGCAGCTTAAGCAGAGAGGCCCAGACTTCCCTCTCCCCGGCCACTTCTTCCAGCTCTTCCGGGAGAATCCCAAGGCGTTCCCAGGCCAGCCGGGAGACATAGTCCCTCCAGCGTGTCCTGGGTCTTCCCCGGGGCCTCCTCCCGGTTGGACGTGCCCGGAACACCTCACCAGGGAGGCGTCCAGGAGGCATCCTGATCAGATGCCTGAGCCACCTCATCTGACTCCTCTTCTCTACTCTGAGCTTCTCACCCTATCTTTAAGGGAAAGCCCAGACACCCTGCGGAGGAAACTCATTTCAGCGCTTGTATTCGCGATCTGTTCTTTGGTCACTACCCATAGCTCATGACCATAGGTGAGGGTAGGAGCGTAGATCGACTGGTAAATTGAGAGCTTTGCCTTACGGCTCAGCTCCTTTTTCACCACGACAGACCGATGCAGAGCCGCATCACTGCGGATGCCGCACCGATCCGCCTGTCGATCTCACGCTCCATTCTTCCCTCACTCGTGAACAAGACCCCGAGATACTTGAACTCCTCCACTTGGGGCAGGATCTCTCCCCCAACCCTGAGAGGGCACTCCACCCTTTTCCGGCTGAGGACCATGCTCTCGGATTTGGAGGTGCTGATTCTCATCCCAGCCGCTTCACACTCAGCTGCGAACCGATCCAGAGAGCTGAAGATCACGGCCTGATGAAGCAAACAGGACAACATCATCTGCAAAAAGCAGTGACCCAATCCTGAGTCCACCAAACCGGACCCCTTCAACACCCTGGCTGCGCCTAGAAATTCTGTCCATAAAAGTTATGAACAGAATCGGTGACAAAGGGCAGCCCTGGCGGAGTCCAACTCTCACTGGAAGCGGGCTGACTTACTGCGGCAATGCGGACCAAGCTCTGACACGGTTGTACAGAGACCGAACAGCTCTTATCAGGGGTCCGGTACCCCATACTCCCGAGCACCCCCACAGGATTCCCGAGGGACACGGTCGAATGCCTTTTCCAAGTCCACAAAACACATGTAGACCGGTCGGGCAAACTCCCATGCACCCTCAGGACTCTGCTAAGGGTGAAGAGCTGGTCCACTGTTCGCGACCAGGGCGAAAACCACACTGTTCCTCCTGAATCCGAGGTTGACTATCCGGCGGACCCTCCTCTCCAGAACCCCGAATAGACTTTTCCAGGGAGGCTGAGGAGTGTGATCCCTCTATAGTTGGAACACACCCTCCGGTCCCCTTTTAAAGAGGGGACCACCACCCCGGTCTGCCAATCCAGAGGCACTGTCCCGATGTCCATGCGATGTTGCAGAGGCGTGTCAACCAAGACAGTCCTACAACATCCAGAGCCTTAAGGAACTCGGTATCTCATCCACCCCGGGGCCCTGCCACCAAGGAGTTTTTGACCACCTCGGTGACTTCAGTCCCAGAGATGGGAGAGCCCACCTCAGAGTCCCCAGGCTCTGCTTCCTCGTGGAAGGCATGTTAGTGGGATTGAGGAGGTCTTGAAGTACTCCTCCCACCGACCCTAGCGTCGAAGTGAGGTCAGCGCACCATCCCCACCATATACGGTGTTGACACTGCACTGCTTCCCCTCCTGAGGCGCGGACGGTGGACCAGAATCTCCTCGAAGCCGTCGAAAGTGTTCTCCATGGCCTCTCCAAACTCCTCCCATGCCCGAGTTTTGCCTCAGCAACAACGAAGCAGCGTTCGCTTGGCCTGCGGTACCTATCAGCTGCCTCCAGAGACCCACAGGACAAAAAGTCCTATAGGACTCCTTCTTCAGCTTGACGGCATCCCTCACGCCGGTGTCCACCAGCGGGTTGGGGATTGCCGCCACGACAGGCACCGACCACCTTGCGGCCACAGCTCCGGTCAGCCGCCTCAACAATAGAGGCACGGAACATGGCCCATTGGACTCAATGTCCCCACCTCCCTCGGGGCGTGGTTGAAGTTCTGCGGAGGTGGGAGTTGAAGCTACTTCTGACAGGGGACTCTGCCAGCCGTTCCCAGCAGACCCTCACAACACGTTTGGGCCTACCAGGTCTGACCGGCATCTTCCCCACCATCGAAGCCAACTCACCACCAGGTGGTGATCAGTTGACAGCTCCGCCCCTCTCTTCACCCGAGTGTCCAAGACATATGGCGCAAGTCCACGACACGACCACAAAGTCGATCATCGACCTGAGGCCTAGGGTGTCCTGGTGCCAAGTGCACATATGAACACCCTTATGCTTGAACATGGTGTTCGTTATGGACAATCCATGGCGAGCACAGAAGTCCAATAACAAAACACCGCTCGGGTTCAGATCGGGGCCATTCCTCCCAATCACGCCCTTCCAGGTCTCACTGTCATTGCCCACGTGAGCATTGAAGTCTCCCAGCAAAACGAGGGAATCCCAGAAGGTATGCCCTCTAGCAACCCCTCCAGAGACTCCAAAAGGGTGGATACTCCAAACTGCTGTTGGCGCATACGCACAAACAACAGTCAGGACCCTTCCCCAGGCGGAGGGAGGCCACCCTCTCGTCCACGGGGTAAACCCCAATGCACAGGCTCCAGTGGGGGCAATAAGTATGCCCACACCTGCTCGGCGCCTCTCACCGGGGCAACTCCAGAGTGGTAGAGAGTCCAGCCCCTCTCAAGGAGATTGGTTCCAGAGTCCAAGCTGTGCGTCGAGGTGAGTCCGACTATATCTAGCGGAACCTCTCGACCTCGCGCACTAGCTCAGGCTCCTTCCCTTCAGAGAGGTGACATTCCACGTCCCAAGAGCCAGTTTCTGTAGCGAGGATCAGACCGCCAAGGTCCCGCCGCCACCACCCAACTCACATTGCACCCAACCTCCTTGGCCCCTCCCATAGGTGGTGAGCCCATGGGGAGGAGGACCCACGTTACCTCTTCGGGCTGTGCCCGGCGAGCCCATGGGTGCAGGCCCGGCCACCAGGCGCTGCCATCGAGCCCCACCTCCAGGCCTGGCTCCAGAGGGGGCCCGGTGACCAGCGTCCGGCAAGGGAAAGCGTTGTCCAAAGTTTTTGCTCTTCATTGGAGGTTTGTTGAACCGCTCTTTGTCTCATCCCTCACCCAGGACCAGTTTGCCTTGGGTGACCCTACCAGGGGCATAAAGCCCCGGACAACAGAGCTCCTAGGATCATTGGGACACGCAAACCCCTCCACCACAATAAGGTGACGGTTCAAGCATCAAAACAAGCATCATCAAAACTCGATACCGAATATGAATAATTTTCACACAATCTTATAATTTCTAAAATATTTTCTCATGAAAATCATGGGGGCTTAGGAAGAACAGGACTCTTAGACTTGAATCGGAGTGCAGACCCCACCAGGCTGTATTGAGGAAAACAAAGAAAAACGAGCTTGTGGTGTGAAGGTTAGGGGTGGTGAGTCTTGAACAGCCCAACATAAAGGACAGTAAACCCATAATGAGCAGAGCAAGAGCAGGTCAGAGGAGTACAGGCATTAAAACGACAGCATCTGAGGTGAAGAACGATATATACTGTATACGACATTATCTAAACCTGTTTAGGAAACCTGGAGCCTACCGCAGCCCAGCGGGTTTGGATGTAAGACAGGAAAAATCCCTGGTATGTAATATGTATGATATGGCGGCTGATGTTAAGAACATCCATTCATTATACAATAGAATACAATTTATTGTGTGATGGGCATGGTCATATGGTGGCTGGTTTGATGTCGCTACTAATTAAGGAAAAAGAGACAACTAAGGGGCCGGAGTCAAGTTAATTAAAATGAAGGCAAGAGAAGTTAATTAGCAGTAAAAATGGCTCACTAATGAAGAAGATGGTTAGAATGAAAACCTGCAGCCACTGCGGCCCTCGAGGACCGAGGAGTTCGACACCTGTGCATTAGTCAAACAGAAGTAACGCTCCGTCACTTGGTCTTTCTGTTCTCGCCATATCATCGGAACAGCAAACGGCATCGTCTTTTGAGTGCCTCTGAGCCGGGCTCTCAGACTGACAGCACATGTCGCACAGCCAACGTGAGGCGCCCATTCCATGTGTTGATCACCAGCCGAAACACAAGAGCAGTCATCCAACGTCTCTGATGTGCAAGTACGGCATCAAGCTTACTTGCTGTTCTATTGCTACAGATACTACACTTTACTATACTGATAATCGACATACACACTGACTATCGATATTAACCAATGAGCAGGATCGGTGTATACAAGCCACCTTTATAGTGCGCTGAGACAGCGTCAAGCTCGTTCAGACCTGCCCAGGATGCCAACTTCCACCCTGCCCTGATTCCATACCAGGGCATGCCCAGGCTGCACAAACCATTGTTGATAAGTCACTTACGGGGTCGAAAATGTTTGGATACTGTGAACCCGGCCCGGACACAGACAGGCGGACATGTTGTTTATCAAACCACCACATGTTTATTTACACTATATACAAATGATATGGTCACAAAGACCCCAGTTCATTGGTCACTCAGACCCCAGTCACGTGCACAATTACCCCAATCACACACAGTCCTGGCCACAATGCCTTTTCTTCGGGCCACCTCCACAGCTCTCCTGAGCTTCGTCCTTTCACCCCCCGACTCCAGTCTCGAATGATGGGAGACGGCCTCTTTTATAGAGTCCCCAGATGAGCCTCAGGTGTTCCTGGCATTCCTCTTCTGGCCACGTCCCAGCATGGCGGAAGTGCCGGCTGTCCTCCCGGCAGCTCCCTGGGCGCCGTCCTAATTCTTCCCGCCACACCAGGAAGTGCTGGGGTAACAGGTCCCCAAGGCATTGGGGCGCCTCCTGGCGGTGACTACGGGCCCCTATAGGGTGGAGCTTCCATGCCCTGTACCCGTGGCCCCCAAAGCAACCAGGAAGGCAACCCCCACGTGATCCAGGGTGGGCACAGACCCACATCCGGTCCCTCATGGCGTCCCGGCCGGGTCATAACCCCTGGCATCCCTGACAATACAAATAGAAGAAAAAATCATGACGACACTGAAACGGCGGTACATGATGGGTGCATTGTGAGGTGATATTCGTGATCAGCACCCAGAAATCTATAAGAAACACCCAACAGTGTTCAAAAAGCAAACCCTTTGTTGTGCAGTGTTATAACTTTCCTTATTTTCAGAATTTGCACATTGATTATTATTGTTCTCTTTTTGCCTTCGTTTCTCTCCAACGCTTTCGTGTCTCTTTTCGACGCGCTGCTCTTTCTTCTTCACGTAGTCGTTGACGTGCCATCTAGAACGTGTCAAATTTTTAAGAGCTGGGAGCACATGGAGGGTGTCTGCCGAAAGCATTTCAACAACTGAGAGGTTAGATGATCAGATGATCTTGATTAGATTAGATTAGATGATCTTGTCTTAAATTGTTTGTAAGTAGGGTGTGACGGGCCTCGCTTCCAAAGGTTGTAAAGTCTAGTCTCGTGTGACGTCAAAGTGTCTTCTTTCCGAGAAGTTCACATCTCGACCCACGAATTTTTTTTATTATAATAGAGAGATTATTATTATTATTATTATTATTAGGAAGCCCGAAGCCTTTTGAGTGTGGGGGTCAGGCTGCCTGGGATGTGGCCTGTTTCCAGTTTTTTATGCATTTTGAGGCCTGTTCTGACCATTTTGTCACTTTGTTTTTTGGTGTCTGATTTTCTTGATTTTGCTGTATTTTATATTTCACCCCATCTCCTGATCCCTTTTTTTGCCAGTTTATTTTTTTGCTGCGGGAAATTTTGCGTTGTTAAAAAAAAAGAAAGGCGGGTGGGCTTTGCCTGTGCTGTGAACCCACTGCACTGCTAGTTATTCAGTCTGGCATTTCAAAGAGTTGTTTCTTTTTTAATTCCTGCCGTGGCAGAACACCTGGAAATGCCGCTGTGGCTAATTAGAAATCACTTCGAAATAATTTGAGAGTAAACAAGCCACTTGACTTAATAGATAAATAAGGCCAGACAATGAGCTAGCAGAAGTAAATAACTAATTAAACACAAAAAACAGAACGTATCCTCGTCGCCTGCCGTGGTTTTCAAGTTTAGTCCTGGGGGACCCAATGGCTGCAGCTTTTACTCCAATCGATTTCACAATCCGTGTGCTGTTCTCTCTTTTAATTGACTTAATTCTTGTAGCCGTCTGGCCTACAGATCCTTCTAAAGCACTTTGAGCTGCATTTTTTTGTATGAATATGTGCTATATAAATAAATGTTGATTGATTGATTGATTGATTGATTCTAAGAGGTGCTAAACGCTTAGGTTTCTTGTTCTCTGGTCATGATCGTGAAGGACATATCCTACAATGAATGGTCCTGTCCATCTCACGAATCCACAAACTCTTCACAGCCATTCTTGTGAACAACAACCACATTTATTTCTATAGCACATTTTCATACAAATAATGCAACATGATAAAGAAAAGAGAAATAAAAGACAAAAGTAAGAATTAAAATCAGAGAACACCAACTAACATAGAGTAAGAGTAAGGTGGTCCGATGGCCAGGGAGGACAGAAAAAACAAAAAAACTCCAGATGGCTGGGGAAAAAATAAAATCTGCAGGGGGTCCGAGGCCACAAGACCACCTGACCAGCCCCCTCTAGGCATTCTACCTAACATCAATGATCAGTCCTCATTGTATTCAGGGTTCTCTTGGAAGGACTTGATGATGACGGTCATGAGGACTTCTGGCCTTTAATCCATCCATGGAGGGACATCACGGTGCTTTGATCAGGTGGTTTTGGTCCAAGGTTGCCACCCCAGAAAACTGGAAAAAGAACAGCAGATAAAGTAGGGATGAGTACGGATTCTGGAGCCACCATGAATAGTCATGATAATTAATTGAATATACAGAGCATCAGGATTAAACTAAAATGAAGTTATGAGAAGGCCATGTTACAGTAACGTGTTTTTAGCAGTTTTTTAATGTGCTCCACCGTATCAGCCTGGTGAATTCCTATTGGCAGGCTATTCCAGATTTTAGGTTCATAACAGCAGAAGGCCGCCTGCCCGCCCGCCTCACCACTTCTTTTAAGTTTAGCTCTTGGAATTCTAAGCAGACCCTCATTTGAAGATCTGAGGTTACGATCTAGAATATAAGGTGTCGGACATTCTGAGATATAAGATGGAGCAGATTATTGAAGGCTTTGTAAACCATCAGCAGTGTTTTAACTCTTTTAGGGCGGATATCAACTTTTGTCGACAGGAGGCGTTGATGGCGCATGTCGAATAAAGTCGACATCCAGGGATAGATGGCGATAATCAGCTGTTAATGGCGACAAATCTCACTGTCACATCACTGGCATTCCCTCTGTGCTTGGAGGAATGTTAGACTCGTTGACTCGGCAACTAATCCTAGCGTGTGCGTGAGCTGTGAAATGTAAACAATGGCAAGATGGCATCGACATGTGACAAGGGAGCGAAGTGAGTGCAGAAAAGAAAACACTCGGCAGACAATGTTTTGTGCATTATTGCGAAGTCGGACTCTGATTTTTCAGAATCATATTTTATTGACAGTGATCAGGAGATCGAGCAAGAGAGTGAGAAGCCGGCATCAGCTGATCAAACACCAGCCGATGCCGCGCCAGCGGATCTGCTGCCAGTTGAGTGCCTTCGCACAGCCTATTTATCTACGGCAAGGTTCGCGTGGGATAAATACACAGACATTGATCCGTTGAGAGCCGATCTGGCTGCTGGACTTCACAAGACGGCATGGCTCGCTGTTGGACACGACAGATCACCAGCTGCTGTACTTCAGGCTGCTCTCCCCTGATGCTGCTTTTCAGCTACCGTCAGACGAGACAAACAGGTAGGCAGAGAAATTTTTTGAATCGCGGGCTGCGTTTGCATC
Source organism: Polypterus senegalus (assembly GCF_016835505.1). Classification (NCBI taxonomy): domain Eukaryota; kingdom Metazoa; phylum Chordata; class Cladistia; order Polypteriformes; family Polypteridae; genus Polypterus; species Polypterus senegalus. The sequence goes on along the minus strand of NC_053155.1, from coordinate 319,025,780 downwards.
GCATTCTCGTTTTTCAAAGTGTAAACCCACAACAAAAGACGAGATGACGCGTGCTGTGGTATTACAAATAGAGATGGGACAGAACTGGTGATATAACTTCAGGGAGCATTGGTCCAAACGTTCTTTGTCCCCTGGTGGCTTTGGACAGGTTATGCAGCATGGTGATAGGTACAATGTGCTGCTGCAAAGTTTGATTTTAAAGAGATGTCGAGAAAGCTAAAAGTAGTTTTCTCACGATAACAGAATAATTTTATCGAGATGTAGAGAAAACGAAAATCCGTTTTCTCACCATAACGGAATAATTTTAAAGAGATGTAGAGAAAACTAAAATTAGTTTTTTCACGATAACGAAATAATTTTATCGAGATGTCGAGAAAGCTAAAAGTAGTTTTCTCACGATAACAGAATAATTTTATCGTGATGTTAAGAAAACGAAAATTTACTTTCTCACCATAACGGAATAATTTTAAAGAGATGTAGAGAAAACTAAAATTTGTTTTCTCACGATAATGAAATAATTTTATCGCGATCTCGACAAAACGAAACTTAACCTTTGCTCCTGGCGTCAGGCTCGCTTAGATTGCGATGACCATACAGCTGAAGCCTTTCTAACCGTCGGACAGGACGTGGTTTCAATAAGCTAAACATAAAATGGTAGATACAATTATTTCATAATTTTGAGAAAACAAGATCTTTTGTTTTATCGAGATCTCAATAAAATTAGTCCGTTATTTCGAGGAAGCGATTACAGAAAAATAACGATATTACACATCCTCTCTTGGCTTCTGTAGGTTAACCCTTGCCTTGATTTTAAACTTTTTATCTGCCATTGTTTATTCATTTGTTTTTTTTTATTGCTATTTTAATTCTTATTTGATTGTGTTACTTGGTATATGGTGTAAAGGCTAACCCCAACACAGGCACAAGTACAAAAAGCACACGTGATTTATTTACAGTTCAGGGTCCCCAACAGCCCAAACACACACTTTCTTTCTTTGTCACTCACTCTTTCTCTTCGTCCAGTCCTCCTTTCTCTCTTTCTCCTCCACTCCTCCTCAGCAAGCTTCATCGTCCTCCTCTTCCCAACTCTGGCTCCCCGAGTAGTTGCTGGTGGCTCCTTTAATAAGGTGCTTGATTGCCCATTTCCAGATGTGGCGAAAACACTGCCCATAAGGGCTAAGCAGCTCCTGCTGCACCACCCCCTGGCGGCACCTGCGGACCCCAACAGTGCTGCACCAGACTGCAACTCCCATGGAACCCTGACGAAGTCCGAGGCACCGCTGCAAACCAGGGGGGTTGCCATCTTGCGTCACCGGAAGAGGTAACGCTTTGGCCACGCTTGCTCCCCCGGGTCTTCCCAGTGTGGAGGCATCCCGGCTGAATGCTACAATGGTTTGTACAGCACTTTGGGCTGTTTTAAACGTGCTCTCTAAATTAATATGAAATGATTAGCAGCTCGGACTTCAACTCCCAGCATCCTTATATGTGACTGAAGGCAGTCCCTTAATAGTGATGGATGGGTGGCCTTGCCTCTTGGGGACCCAACCCTTAATGACAAGGATGTGATACAACATAGTAGACAAACATAGCCGCTTGGTCTTTATGGATGTCAAAGTTGCTTGCCTGGTGCTTTCCCACAATTCAGCCAGTCACTGACTAAGTAGGCCAGAGAGCCTGAGTGTGTTGGTGTCATTTACAAACTTGGAGCACTTCATATGTCGGCTAACGTTATCAGCCTTTAACAATGCATCGAGGTCCTGCGGTGGTCTGGTGGTAATGAATAACCCCTAAGCTCGGGACTGTAACATCACATAATGTCTGTTAATTCTTCAACCACCGCAACCAGTTATAGTCGGTTCCCAGTGCAAGTTGCCCGCACGCCAGAGCTGATCAGTCCGTGCCGTACATTCGTTGAGTAGCCAGCTCGTGACCACTGGTGCCCCCTAGTGAATCAGCGTCACTGTCCCTGGAAATTACCAGCTGCACTAGACTGGCCTGCGAGTATCAGTGTTGGCCTCTCTGTGCAGCCAGTTCAAGCACATTTGATTGACTGAATTTCATCAATGGCAACCCTGGTTTGTACCGGGAACTGAGAAGAATGGCTACGAGGGCTCTGTGGGCAGATCGAGAGGCGTTTGTTAGAAGAATCTGTGAGGAAGTGACACACCATCTGTGGTCTTGTGATCCACGTCCTGCTTACAGTGGATTGAAAGAATTATGCACATGTGAATCTGTTCCTCTGAGAGTCGCAGTCAGGGTGGCTGATGGAACGGTCCTTACGGATGACACTGCAGTTGCGACCCGCTGGGCTGGCTACTCTGAGCAGATGTTCAAAGCTCATCCTCTGGTGAGGACGTTGGATATCTCTGGGTCCATGGTCCTTGAGGCTGATCCTCCAATTAGCTGTGAACCCCCCAGTCTCACTGAGATTGAACCGGTGGTGAACCAGCTTTGGGGGCTGTAGGGATCTGTGGTATCCAGGGGGTGAACTTCTCCAGGCTGGTAGTAAGGTTGTCCACCTGGCACTGCAAGCAATCTTTGCTTCCATTTGGGAGACTGGCATCATCCCAACTGAGTGGAACATGGGACTTGTCGTCCCTATCTGGAAAGGGAAGGGTGATCAACTGGATTGCAGCAACTACAGGCTGCTCTCGGTGCCGGGTAAGGTCCTTGCTAGGGTCGTCCTCAATAGGATCCGTGATCACTTGCTCACCTACCAGCGACCGGAACAGTCTGGTTTTACGCCTAAGAAGTCTACCATCGACCGCATCCTGGCACTGAGGGTCTCATGGAGCGCAAACGTGAATATCAGCAGAGTTTCTTTGCAGCCTTTGTCGATTTTCACAAAGCGTTCGACTCAGTTGATCGAGTTGCCCTGTCGGACATCCTAAGGGTTCATGGGATCCCCTCGAGATTGCTGGATATCATGGCCGGTCTCTACACTGGTACTGTGAGTGCTGTGCAGATTGGAGTCAGGACCTCTGCGTTTTTCCCAGTTGATTCTGTGGTCCGTCAGGGGTCTGTTCTGTTCCTATGTTCTGTTCAATGCTTACATGGACTGGGTGTTGGGCAGAGTCGAGGGGTCCAGTTGCTGTGGGGCATCTGTTGGTGAAGAAAGATTCATGGATCTTGACTTTGCTGACGATGCTGTGATCTTCACAGAGTTAATGGAGGCTCTGATCGGGGCGCTCGAGAGACTGAGTGAGGAGTCTGAGTGCCTGGGCTTGCGAGGGTCCTGATAAAAAACCAAGAGCCAGTCCTTTAATGACCTCTTGGGCACGGCCATCAGCAGTGTGTCTGTCTGCAGAGAGAGTGTCGACCTTATTGAGGGTTTTACTTACCTTGGCAGTGACATTCATGTGACTCTGGTGACTCTTCCTATGAAGTCAGTAGACGGATTGGGATAGCATGGGGGGTCATGAGGTCACTTTAAAGGGGTTTGTGGCGCTCCTGATATCTCAGCAAAAGATCGAAGGTCCAAGACTTTAGAGTCCTGGTGCTTCCTGTATTGCTACATGGTTGTGAGACATGGACGCTATCCAGTGACCTGAGACGAAGACTGGACTCCTTCATGTGTGTCTCTGTGGAAAATCCTTGGGTACCGTTGGTTTGACTTTGAGTTGCTCATGGAGTCCCGAATGAGGCACATGACCTGCATTGTAAGGAAGCGTCAGTTACGTCACTACGGCGTGTTTCCCTGAGGGTGATCCGGCTCGTAAGATCCTCATTGTTGGGGACCCGAGTGACTGGACCAGGCCAAGGGGTCGCCCACATAACACCTGGCTGCGGCAGATAGAGGGTCATTTCTGGAGGGTAGGACTGGACCGTGTGCCTGCCTGGGGGGTTGCCAACCGGGATCCCAAGTTGTTTCGCCGTGTAGTGGGTGCAGCAACGTGATGTACCAGTGCATACTCGCCATCTTGACTCGACTTGATCAATGGCATTAGTTGCACCTTGTACATATCATTAAAGATTGTTGCAGTTGTTTTTAACAGTTCATTGGCGGTGTGTAAAATAATCCGTGTTGCAGTAATTGTGATGCTCTTTGCATGAAAATTAAAGTCTCACCTTTTCTTGGTGAATTGTGACATCTCCTTAAAAAATGCAGCCAGGGGATGCATAAACCCCCCCTAAGTGTGTGGCGGTCAAAGGGTTAAACCCTAAATATCAAAGCTACTACTCATAATGCTACTCCATAGTTACTCCAGTAACTTTAGTATAGTGGTAGTTGATGTAACGTTAGCGGGCTTACTGGAAGTTCCTTAAATTTCGTTTTTTAAACCCACCTGTAAGTTCAGCGCAAGCTGCTTCTTCACGCTTTCATTCTTTTCTTCTCTGTGCTCCTGATGGATGTTGACCCATCGCCACCTCTCTGCTCGTTTAATGGAAAATGACCACGCCGGGTGACTGTCAATGATGTTAATTGGATGATTCATGACACAACAGAGGCTAACTGCGGACCTCCAGAGCTGCGCTTCATCGAGGAGGTTGTTGCTTTGCGTAATACATCAGTGATGTTGTGTGATGCGCCCATTTGTATTCCGGTTAAGATCAGGGTTGTGGGAGGAGCTACCTGACTCAAGTCCAGTAAACCAAGCAGCAGAGACGTGCCACCCAATTGGCTGTTCAGTGGAGCTCCCCGCCCCCCTGTGTGATCCCAGGCCCCACACACAGTTTATGATCAGCGAATAGGAAGGGGCAGCTCTGCTGTAAGGTCAACCCTACTGTTGTTGTTATTCACAGGGGGGCTCACAGTCAGCTGAATATCCTGACTGTAAGGGGCTGGGAGGCCCCGGGCATCGCACATTTCATCCACTGCACCTACAGAAAGCATTTGATAAGGTGCCACATGAGAGGTTGGGCATCAGATTAAAAGAAGTGGCAGTTCAGGGTGATGTTTTTAGATGGGTGCAGAATTGGCTTAGACACAGGCAACAAAGGGTGATGGTGTGAGGAACCTCATCAAAATTGGCCGATGTTAAGAGTCGTGACCAGCAGGGGGCAGTGCTGGGGCCGTTGCTATTTTTAATATATATAAATGATTTAGATAGGAATATAAAGAACAAGCTGGTTAAGTTTAGAGATGATACCAAGATAGGTGGATTAGCAGATAATTTGGAATCTGTTTTATCTTCACAGAAGGACTTGGACAGCAGACGGGCTTGGGCAGATTTGTAGACGATGAAATTTATTGTCAGTAAATGTAAAGAATTACACATAGGAAGTAAAAATGTGAAGTTTGAATACACAATGGAGGGTCAGAAAATTGAGAGTCCACCTTATGAGAAGGATTTAGGAGTCGTAGTGGACTCTAAGCTATCGACTTCCCAACAGTGTTCAGAAGCCATTAAGAAGGCTAACAGAGTGTCAGGTTATATAGCGCCTTGATGTGTGGAGTACAAGTCACAGGAGGTTCTGCTCAACCTTTATAACACACTGGTAAGGCCTCATCTGGATTCCTGGGTGCAGTTTTGGTCTCCAGGCTGCAAAAAGGACATAGCAGCACAAGAAAAGGTCCAGAGAAGAGCGACTAGGCTGATTCAGGACTACAGGGGATGAGTTATGAGTGAAGATTAAAAGAGCTGAGCCTTTACAGGAGATGAAGAGGAGACCTGACTGAAGTGTTCAAAATGATGAAGAGGAGTTAGTCCAGTGGATCGAGAAGGTGACTTTAAAATGAGGTCATCAAGAACTCGGGGACACAGTTGGAAACTTGTTAAGGGTAGATTTCACACGAATATTAGGAAGTTTTACTTTACACAAAGAAGGATAGACACGCTTCTGGGAGCCCTTGAACCCGGCACAGTCAGTAATGTCACCGATGAGCTAGACAGTGAGACACAACAAAGCAAGGGGATGGTGCAAAAAGTGCAAAAGTGCTTTTATTAAAACAGCAAGTAAAGTTAAGACAAAGTGTCCAAATTACACAAAGGGCAGTGTATCAAAATAAGTTATTAAATAAATAATCCATAAAAACAAGTGAGAGGTGGAGGATAAAAACCATTAGAAAAAAATCCTTTAAAAAAACAACGAGGTTAAAACAATGGCTGGGAGCTTTCTTTTTAAACACAAAGCATGATGCCTTTCTTTTACTGGTGACTCCCCTGCTTTTAAGTTGAGGCAAATCATTTCGAGTGCTTGAGTGTAATTCACTTGTTTTATACTGAACTAAATCTGTTTTTTAAGTTGTTATAATTTAAAATGGTTTATTGGTCGTAATGCCCAGAGGAGACTGGTCAGGGGGTCTCATGGTCTGAATCCCTACAGATTTTATTTTTTCTCCAGCCGTCTGGAGTTTTTTTGTTTTTCTGTCCCCCCTGGCCATTGGACCTTACTCTTATTCGATGTTAATTAATGTTGATTTATTTTGTTTTATAATTGTGTCTTTCATTTTTCTATTCTTTATTATGTAAAGCACTTTGAGCTACTGTTTGTATGAAAATGTGCTATAGAAATAAATGTTGTTGTTGTCGTAAACTGTTTTTATGCTATTAGAAATATTCTGAACATAACACATTCCAATGCTGTACTTTTTACATTTATTTAAAAATCTAGTGCAAATACACAAGCATTTTACCGAGTAAATCTGACATATACAGCAAAAAATAATTCAACGTTTGTATATCTTTCTTAAAAGTATGTTTTATTACGAGTTCTTATACTTAAAATGAACAGTTGAGAAACAGGGTTACTTACCAGAAATCCTCCGTTATAAAAGTCAGCTGCTGAAAATGACCAGGGGCCTCCTGTATGAACGGTGCGTACGCTCAGAAATGTTGCGTAAGAACTCTTCCACGTTCAAATCGCGATGTATAAAACCTACACTTGGCGTAAAGCCACACACTTTTCCACGGTACCTCATGCCTTGTCGTATGCAAGTTCTCTGCTCGGTTTTGCAGACTGGCGGCACCCAGCGTCAAAGCAGTGCTACTGTTCCTGTGTGGTCACACCTTATTGTATGAATACACAGAAACTAACCGCATATTGTTTATTAGTGTAATGCATCTGATTGTAATTAACTCGTAACAATATAATGGTAGAGGGAATAGCCATAGTAGTCCAAATACCAGACGTGCTTTAGCATTGTTACTCTTCTTCTTCTTGTTGTTGTTGTTGTTGTTGTTAGGAGTTGCCACAGCGGATCATCTTTTTCCATATTACTCTCACTGCACCACTCGGAGTATTTATATCACTGTATCTGAGTGTGAATCACAGCAGCAGCTGATCAGAAAGAGAATTATCGGTATACGGCTTTAAGGACACGCTGTCTCAGCCACTGCAAAACGTTTCAAAGCCTTTCCTGTACGGACCTCGCGGTTCACAAACAGTTTCATCCCAAGAACTTTAAATGCACTCAATCAAGTGCTCCTTGTAGAACTGTTAGGACTTATAAGTCCAATCACCTCACTGTAAACTTGCACTACAGTTATAATATCTCACAACCTGAGCCACTTTATAAAGCGCGTATTTACATATGATGACGATATCATTTTAAGGTGAAATGCAGCAAAATATGTTTGTTAAATTATACACATAAAACTTTAACTTCATTTAAATAATCTATATTCTTCACTGGGATAGAATAATTAAACATGTACTACAAAGATATTTCAATGTTCTTTAAACGTTTTGAAGAATCGGCGCTAAGCTTACAGATGGCTTAACATCTATTACAGAGCTGATTGTGTGGCGATCGGTTACTTGGGGAAAGAAAAGCAAGGACTGCAGTGACGGCTACGCCAATATATATTGAATATAAAACAGAAAGATAAAATAACAACACAGCTAAAAACGCAGCGACAAATTTCACGAAAAGTTAAATGCTTGTGTCATGAGCATGAGGCGGCTATGCAGTGTCCGCAACGGACGTGGTCATCCACCGTGATAAGCTGCCATATTGACATTGTCCTGTGGTGGACTGGCACCCTGCCCAGGGTTTGTTTCCTGCCTTGGCTGGGATTGGCTGCAGCACACCCCCCGTGACCCTGTAGTTAGGATATAGCAGGTTGGATAATGGATGGATAGATGGATGTTTATTCCCTCCACCATAACTTACTTTGGTACAAACACATTTTTTTTTACTTTAATTGAGATCTGAAGCCAAATATTTCAAGCTACAACACTAAATGACTAAAGTTAAGTTGCTTGAAAGAGAAAATTTACGTTGAATGAACAACAGCAATGTTAGACTTTTTTCAGTGTATTCATTACGGGGACGTGGATCAGATGTGGCAATCAGCAGCTCCCAGCACCAATTACAGATGTGGGCGACTCCTCACCTGTGCACTTAAGTGAGGACCATCCGCATCACACATCACCTGGGACCACACAGGCCACGCCCCCTCGCTAAGCCGCCATTATTTATTTACAAAGTGGCCCTTTGACTTGAGCTGTGGACCTGCTACTCCACACCCAGGAGTCCAACTAAAAACAGAAGCTGGTTGGAACAAAACCCTGCAGCCACAAGGGGGTCCCCAGCACCGATGTGGAGAAACAGAGAGTGAGGAGTTGAATAAGTTGGGGCTCAGAAGGTCCTAAAATCTTTATTTGTTATTTGGATGTTCTTCTTTTTAAGCCTGCATATGCTGAGTTCTAGTCCAAGTGTCTGTTAATGGCGTTTTCATATTATTTTTAATTCAGAATAATTAACTGACAGGCCTATCAGTTTGGCAGGGCAGGAATGCCCCCCTCTACTTTGCCCTGCCCAGGAAGACAGCGCTGATGTTTGTTCTGAAGTTATACTTTTGTACAAGTCCTGTTAATTTCCAGACTGAGAAGATCAGTCATAATTATCCATCCATTTATGAAGCCCACCTCATGCGTCTCTCGTAAGCCCATCGTAGGATACACGTAGGTACTCAGCCCCTCTCAGGTACTCAGACATGATGGTCAGCTCAGCTGTTTAACTGTTGGGAACTGAGAGTGTCCGGGAATAAGAAACACGGAGAGCATTCAGGCTGCCTGTCACCGAGCGGGACCACCGACTTTCATTACGTTTTAAGTGAGCCCCTTGACCTAAATTGGATTGTATCACTAAAAGCCCACCCTACTGTATGTACTTATACTTTTATTCATATCTTTTGATGCCCTCATGTTAGTGTAACACTCATCTATTTTTTACTATTTAAGGAAATGCTGGGGGAGATGTTCACACCCGTAGAAACCCCCGAGGCCCAGAACCGAGGATTTCTCAAAGGACTCTTTGGAGGAAGTGGACAGACGTTTGACAGGGAAGAACTCTGTAAGTTTCTGTGTGTGATGACCAATTCTCTGCTTTGAATGGGTGGCGAGAAGCCATCAAGCAAGTCAGGAATCGTATTGGAAATGGAAAGATGGCTAGGAAAACGGGGCCTCTGATTGGATGGAAAATTATAACCAAACATTCAAAAATGACTTGTGAGTGTCTGAGATCCTGGCTTGTGCCTACTATTACAAAAATAAATAAATGCTCCCAAACTCTCTGGTAAATCACTACATGTACTTTACCTGTGGATATCTTTAGCGAGGTATCCTGCCAACTACGCTTCTGCTCTGCAATCATTTCCATGCTCAAAATCAGAATCAGTACAGCAAACTGCTTCGTCACATTTACTGTATTATCGTTAAACTTGACCAGCTTGTTCTTGCTTCCGTTAATCTAACTGTGATTCATGTGAAGCTTCCTGGGCTAATCATTAAATAACAAATTAAGACGAGGCACTATATTTATTTTAATGATAGCTAATCTGGAAAGCAATGACAAAGTAAAGGAAGACCAGCAAGTCAGTGAACGTTTGGTGCGTCATAACACAACAAATTAAGAGTCAAGGGGAAATGTCTGCATCGAGAAAAATGGATGGATTTGGCCAGCAGGATAAGGGAGGTGACGACAGGTTGCTGACGAGGAGTTTTCAGAAGAAGAAGAAGGGCAGATTTTGTCCAAATAATCTTATAGGATGATCATTTTTTCAAAGGTGTTAACTGAGATTGGAACATGTGAAGAACATCATGGCATTTATGTGTGAAATCAGGAGCAACTAATGCGTCAATACGGGGCCTGCCTTACTCTCCCTCATTTTATTAAAAACTTAATTTTACTTAAATGAATACACAGGGCTGTCAAAACTCAAAAGGAGGATCCACGTTAACATAAACAGATCCATTCACCGAGATAAGCCAGAAAACCACAATGTAGGCCTCATTAGCCAAGTTTCCACCCAGTTTTTTGCGACGTTTTGTTATCGACAAGCAGAATATACGTTAAAAAAAAAAAATGTGCGAAATTTGCTGTCTCCAGCCTGTTTCCATCCAACTGGCTTTTTATCGATGAAATGGCGTGCGTGATGACGTCATCCCCTCCAAAACGAACTGTCGCATAAGTTTTGTTGAATCGCGAAAAAAATCTGCCCTTGAGCCGTTTCCATCCATAATTTTGTGTATGTCGCTAATTATCTACCTTTTGTTTTCCACGTTAGACCCCCTCCACTAAACAAAGAAACAAAGAAATGGAGAGATTATTCAGACAGTTTTTTGAAATTTGCCAGCTTACTGTTATTTCAGTTTCACAAATAATTGGAATTGTCTGATAGCCCTAGAGCTCGAAGAAAGTACCCCAGTGCGACGAAACCCACGGGTATGGGAGAGACGACGGAATAAGACCTTCTGGAAGGAGGTGGTGGGGAGACACTTCACAGAAAATCTCTGGCTGCGACATTTTAGAATGACAAGGCCAACGTTTGAGATGTTGTGTGGATTCATCAGTCCTGATGTTGCGCCCATCACAGGTTGTCACTGACCACCGGTTCCAACCCCAAAGCGGATTGCCATCGCCCTTTACAAGCTGGCAACCTGCGGCGAGTATAGAGTAGTTGGAGAAACTTTCGGGGTTTCCATCGATGTGTATATGCTGTGTGCACCGTAATTAAAGAAAAATGAATGCGCCGTTATATCAGACTTCCGACTGTAGTGGAGGCCAATGAAATTTCATACCGCAATTCCTTGGTGCATCTTGTGCCACAGATTTACGGTGTGCTGGATGGCACGCATGTGCCTCTTCTTCCCCCGACGGAAGGCTACCGCGATTACATTAATCGCAAAGGGTGGCCATCTATTGTTCTCCAGGCCCTTGTTGATGACAGGTGCGTGATACGAGACATTTGCGTTGGCACTCCTAGAAGTGCCCATGATGCAGCTGTGTTTGCAGCATCGGATCTGTACAGGTGAGCCTACCTTTCAACATCCCTTCTCAGTGCGATGACAACTGCATTAGTACTGTATCCTGCTGTCCTTAAGGTTTTTAATTAAAACTGAAATTTGAATTAATACAAAATAACAAGGTTTAATAAAAAAAAACTAAAGTTAATATTACTGAGAGAATTTCTCATAATATGCTAAAACATCTGCCATTTAATAATAAGAAAAAAAATGTTTAGATAATGAAACACACGGTTGATTGAATATTTTGACTGGCACAGTAAATTACCTTTGCAGTTTTTGTATTATTTAGACATCGTGAGAGACACCGCCAGGCTACAGTTGATGTGGAGGGAGTTCAGGAGACCCAGCCTATCCGCTACTGCATTGGCTCATCACGAGAAATAACGAGGCTCTTCATCAGACCATGCGAACCGCTCCGCCATTCTCGTTTTGATTGCGTGATGAAAATGTATCATGTGACACATTTATTTGCGTTAAAGCCCTTTTTTTCCGACAAAAAGTGTTTCCAATGTAGTTTTTGTGACATCTGAAGTATTGATAATGGAATTTATGCGCTAAAGTTAAACAGAAAAATATTATGTCGACATGTACAACATTGTATCAATAATTAGCATTTCAATCAGCTAAAATTTGAAGCGCTAAATATTTTTTCGCAAAAACTCCTTGGATGGAAACCTGGTTCATGAAGAAAAAACAGCTTGGCTTCCAAACAAAAGCTAAAGGACTCAAATTCAAAATTCAAATAAGGGAGAGGGGAACTGAAAATGCTCCACAATAATAAAAAATGATTCTTAAAATTTATAAAGCATAGATAGATAGATAGATAGATAGATAGATAGATAGATAGATAGATAGATATGAAAGGCACTATATGATAGATAGATAGAGTGAAAGGCACTATATAATAGATAGATAGATAGATGTGAAAGGCATTATATAATAGATAGATAGATGCTTTAGCGTAGTTGGCAGGATTAGATAGATAGATAGAGTGAAAGGCACTATATAATAGATAGATAGATAGATAGATAGATAGATAGATAGATAGATAGATAGATAGATAGATAGATAGATAGATAGATAGATAGATTTGAAAGGCATTATATAATAGATAGATAGATAGATAGATAGATAGATAGATAGATAGATAGATAGATAGATGCTTTAGCGTAGTTGGCAGGATTAGACAGATAGATATACTTTTTTGAAGTCTTTCATGAGAATCCATTCAGTGGTGTATCTTTCTTCAGGGTCCCACCCTTCTTCCTCTCTCATCTCTTTATGGTTTGGATATTCTAGACGTGTTCATTGAATCCTCTGAATGAGAGATGATGCAGAAGGTCAAGTGAGGTTCAGCCATGTCCACGTCCTGATGCTGTTCTCTTTCCTTTTAGTCGGTGAAGCCGCTGCCGGGAAGGCCTCACGGAGTCTCGCTCAGCATATTCCAGGCCCAGGAGGGATAGAAGGCATGAAGGCGGCTGCCGGTGGGGTGGTGGGTGATTTGGCCCGAGCTCGAGTTGCACTGGACGAGAGGGGACAGAGACTGGGAGAACTCGAAGATCGCACAGCCGCTATGATGTCGAGTGCAGAGGCCTTCTCTAAGCATGCCCATGAGGTAGGTGTGATGTGTTTAAAACAAAATATTGGAAATATGCAAAAAAAAAAACAAACCCAATTGCTGCCCTCGGCAGATGAAAACTGCTGCTGTAAATAATCACCCATCACATTTACTATTAGTCACCTTAATGTACAGAAAGTCACACTAAGTTTTAATAAATACAAATACTGTGTTTATGTGCTGTATACATGTAGAGCCAAAGTCATTTTCAGCCCCCAAACTTCATTTTGTCCCAACTCTGCACATGGCATCCCCTCACCACACGTTTCCTGTCAGGAGATCGGCGTCATTTCCAAAAGTAGTCACGTCGCAATAATGGCTGAGAAACAGACCGATGGAGTTGGAGTTTCAAAATGGAGTCGGTGATTTGGTCAAAACGGATGGCTTCCGTCAATCCTTAGGCGCACAGGCAGATTGTTCTCCACTATGCCGTAATCATCAGAGAGGCGTCTTATTGGTCCCAACTTCGTGACTCCCAAAAACTTGGCCAAAGTCATCAAGAGAGGAATAGGCAACACTGCACCAGAAAGTATGGCTGACACATCATCACCCTCCTCATCAGGACAGGCTGAGATTACAGATGAAGCAGGCAAGGACCATTAGAAACTGCATGATGGCGGACCAATGGGTAAAGGCTGGTCATGCCAAGGATTGAGTTCTTGGGTGTCTTTTGTTGCTGATTGCACTTTCTAGGATGTTTATCAATTGATGGACAACATTCATGGCCTTATTTTGGAAAAGTATTCCTGCTTTATAGCATTGTAAATGGCAGCAGTTGCACCATACTTTAAAAAACGTATTGTTTGTAAATTCTCGTATAGTTAGTTTCAAATTATTGTGATCTTTGGAAATTATACTTTTATTTGTACACATCCTAATGTAACATTTTTAATGAATTATTTATGGAATGAGCTGTGCTGTCCATCTAAGATGGAGTGAAATTCAAAAAATCGGCGTAGATCTCAGCTTTAACGTTTGCAGTGTGCCATTTAGTGCATATGTCTCTGTTATACGCCATTTGACATGGGATTTGTCAAAGCACTGTTAAAGTTTTTGATGCGTCATTTGTTGGAATGACAAATGCAATGTAATTCATTACTACAAATGTTTGTGATGCGCCATCTTATGGAATGACCGAGATATAGCAACTGGAATGGAAAGACACACACACATTTTTATCCTCTTATTAAGGTGTATACGGGGTTTTGATACGTAGAGAATCTGAATCGATAGTCTTGTTTTGATGAAGATTGGACCCCTTCAGTACTGTGTCTCTTCAGAGAATCCTTGGGCCCCGCTGCTTTGATTTTGTGCTGCTCATGGGGTCCCGAATGAGGCACACGACCTGCATTGTGACGGAGCGTCAGTTACGGCACTACAGCCATGTGGCGTGATTACCCGAGGGTGATCCGGCTCATTGTTGAGGACACAAGTGGCTGGAGCAGGCCAAAGGGACACCCCAGGATTGAGTTCTCTTGATGTCTTTTGTTGCTGATTGCACTTTCTAGGATATTTATTAAATAATGGACACTATTCATGGCCTTATTTTGGAAAGTATTCCCGCTTCATAGCTTTGTAAATGGCAGAAGTTGCCTCATACTTTAAAAATCATATTGTTTGTAAATTCTAGTATAGGTAGTTTCAAATTATTGTGATCTTTGGAAATTATACATTTTTTGTACACCTCTCAATGTGACTTAAATTAATTATTTATGGAATGAGCTGTGCTACCCATCTAAGATGGAGTGAAGTTCAAACAATCAGTGTAGATCTCAGCTTTAACGTTTGCAGGGCGCCATTCAATGCATATGTCTCTGCTATATGACGTTTGACATGGGATTTGTCACAACACTGTTCATGTTTGTGATGCGTCATTTGTTGGAATGATAACTGCAATGTACAGTATCTCACAAAAGTGAATACACACCCCTCACATTTTTGTAAATATTTGATGATATCTTTTCATGGCTCTACTCTGAAGATGTGACACTTTGACACAATGTCCAGTAGTCCGCGTACAGCTTGTATCACAGCGTCAATCTGCTGTCCCCTCAACATAACTCAACACACAGCCATCAATGTCTAAACTGCTGGCAACACAAGTGAGTACACCCCTAAGTGACAAATGTCCACATTGTGCCCAAAGTGTCAATATCTTGTGTGGCCGCCCACCATTATTGTCCAGCACTGCCATGGAGTTCACACAAGCTTCACAAGTTGCCACTGGAATCCTCTTCCACTCCTCCATGACGACATCACAGAGCTGCTGGATGTTAGAGACCTTGCGCTCCTCCACCTTCTGTTTTAGGATGTCTCAGTCGTGTTTAGGTCTGGAGACATGCTTGGCCAGTCCAGCACCTTCACCCTCAGTGGTCGTCTTGGAGGTGTGTTTGGGGTCATTGTCATGTTGGCATACTGCCCTGTGGCCCAGGGAGGGGATCACACTCTGCTTCACGATGTCACAGTACATGTTGGCATTCATGGTCCCCTCAATGAACCGTAGCTCCCCAGTGCTGGCAGCACTCATGCAGCCCCAAGCCACGACACTCCCGCCACCACACTTGACTGTAGGCAGACACACTTGTCTTTGTACTCCTCAGCTGGTTGCTGCCACCCCACACGCTTGACACCATCTGAACCAAATAAGTTGATCTTCGTCTCATCAGACCACAGGATGTGGTTCCAGTAATCCATGTCCTTAGTCTGCTTGTCTTTCTTGTGCATCATCTTTAGAAGAGGCTTCCTTCTGGGACGACAGCCATGCAGACCAATTTGATGCCATGTGTGGCGGGCATATGGTCTGAGCACTGCCAGGCTGAACTCTGCAGTAATGCTGGCAGCACTCGTACATCTATTATTAAAAGACAACCTCTGGATATGACGCTGAGCACGGGCACCATGGCGAGGCCTGTTCTGAGTGGAGCCTGTCCTGTTAAACCTGTCCTGTATGGTCTTGGCCACCGTGCTGCAGCTCAGTTTCAGGGTGTTGGCCATCTTCTCATAGCCTCGGAGCAACAATTCTTTTGTTCAGATCCTCAGAGAGTTCTTTGCCATGAGGTGCCATGTTGAACTTCCAGCGACCAGTATGAGAGAGAGAGTGTGAGAGCGAGGACACCAAATGTAACACACCTGAGACCTTGTAACACTAACAAGTCACATGACACCGGGGAGGGAAAATGGCTAACTGGGCACAATGTGGACACTTGTCACTTAGGGGTGTGCTCACTTTTGTTGCCAGTGGTTTAGACATTAATGGCTGTGTGTCGAGTTATGTTGAGGGGACAGCAGATTGACGCTGTGATACAAGCTGTACACGGACTACTGGACATTGTGTCAAAGTGTCACATCTTCAGTGTTGTCCCATGAAAAGATAGAATAAAATATTTACAGAAATGTGAGGGGTGTACTGACTTTGGTGAGATGCTGTATCTAAGATGCCCCATTCGGGACTCCGTGAGCAACTGCTCATTTGACACCAAGTCAATAAAACTGAGCGAAAGACGAAACAATGGAAGTTTGATGTGATACTCTGTCCTGTGCACTTCTGTTCCTTTACTTTATTTCTTTACATTTGTTATCTACAGCTAATGCTGAAGTACAAGGACAAGAAGTGGTACCAGTTCTGATTTGCCAAAAAGGAAGACTTTTCTCTCACCTTGAGGTTGTCCCGACGGAGAACAGGACCCCCACCCTTGTTCACTTCCTGCTTCGGTGGGGAGGTCGATTGATTGCCTGTCCCGCGTTTTTCTCTCCCGCCAGCAAAAAAAAACGAAAACACGTGGAGTCCAACGTGTGTGTGGGAAACTGCAAAAAAAAAAAAAAAATAGATAAATAAATTGGAAAGAGAAGGCCGGGCCGGCTGTGTCTGAAGAGACTTGAAGTGTTGCCAAAGGAAGACCACCGACTTGAGGACTTTTGCCCCCGTTTTGTTTTGTTTCGTTTTTTTCCCCCGTATGTGGGTGGGTGACGGTGACTTCGCTGCACTGGTTATCTGTGCCTACAGAGGTTTCTGCTCCTTGAACTCTGACAAAAACAATGGAAACGATAATGTACAGATTATTATGTCGATGCTCTTCTCGAAGAATTTAAAAGCAAGCATGCATGAGACACAGAAAAACAACGACAAAGAAAAACAAAAGCAAACAAACAAACAAACAAACAAACTGCCATAATAAACAAGCATGTCACATTTAAAAAAAACAAAGGGTAATTTCATAGAATTATAAAAATAAATACAGAATCTTTCTATTTTTTTTAATAATAAATTAAAAAAAAAATCTGCATTGCTAAAAGGCCAAACCTTTTTTTTTTTTTTTTTAAAAAAAAAGATAGTCAGGGAGGGGAATTTTTATTTTTTTAAAGCATGAAAATATGCTTTCGGAAATTGAAATAGGGTTTACATTTTGCTTAGGGCAAAAAAAAAATAATAAATGACAATAATCTTCATCGTCATCATCATCATCCTCATCATCATTTTTCTATTCACATTGGAATTTCGCAAGCACCGCCTTTCCTTGTGTCAAACATCTCAATGACGGAGCGGCAGCCGCTTGGTGCTTGTCTGGGGGGTGCGGTGCTTTTATCCAGACCCCCCCTCGTCGTCCCACCCACCTAGTCTATTTCGGTTGGGTTTTGTTTTTTAAGATTTTATTTTGGGTACTTTTTATACTCTGTGGTTTTGTGATGAGTGTTACTGCTGTCCACTGAATTGTAAAATGAAATATATATATATATATATATATATATATATATATATATATATATATATATATACATATATATATAAATATATATATATATATACATATATATATAAATATATATATATATATACATATATATATAAATATATATATATATACATATATATATAATATATATATATATATATATATATAATATATATATATATATATATATAATAAAAGAAGAAAAACAATCAAAATCTGGATATCAAAAGCAAAGATTAATGAAACGCCAGTGTTAGTTACTAAAGTCAAGAGAGGCGTCTGGCAAAACCTAAAGGAGCTCCGCCCCTTCTTCCTGATGTCATTTCCTGAGCGGCCACTCTGGTGGTCCTACGTCGTCCACGGCTGCGTTTCCATTGCGTTAGAGAGACTTAGAGCAGCGTGACTTGTTTGAGTGTTTTCTGTAGACAATCTCACAAAAAAAAAACAGATCTGATGGAAAAAAGAAAAGAAAAAGAAAAGAAGTCATTAAGATATGTGGTCAGGCGACTGTCCGAATAATTTACTGTGAATTCTTTTAAAATGTATACCACAAAAAAAAAAAATATATATTTTTACAATGCTAATTTTGTCACGTGCAAATCTGGAAATAATTAGATGACACTCTAGAATAGCGACTGCAATGTACACCATTTATTAGCGTTGCTGCTCCACGTCAGTCCACAAAGCATCTGGGCGCCACATTGTGCATTTTTAGTTAAATAAAACATGGAAAATCTTCATAACATCTTATATATAAACGTCACCTTCAAACCCTTACATGCCAGCCTGATTTATTATGACACTGAATGGCGACGCGCTGTTAGTCTTGAGTTCCACCTTTATAATGTAAGGGGGTGACACACAGGAGGAATATTGGGGTACACTTCACACCCGCTTACATCACATGGCTCTCTGGGAAATTCAGCCCAAGAACGCTTCCAATGTTGGGTGGATAGGTAGAGGGACATGAAACGCACTGTATGACACAATGATAAAGGGACAAAAAAACAAAAGACTGTTCAACAGGAAAGGCTACAATATAATAGTCAGAGAGAGACTGATTAGATAGATAGATAGATAGATATGAAAGACACGATATAATAGATAGATAGATAGATAGATGTAAAAGGCACTATATAATAGATAGATAGATAGATAGATAGATAGATAGATAGATAGATAGATAGATAGATAGATATGAAAGGCACTATATGATAGATAGATAGATAGAGTGAAAGGCACTATATAATAGATAGATAGATAGATAGATATCGGTGTGTCCCATAACTGATTCTGCCCCCTCACTCAGTGTGTTCATTCAGTGGGCCTCTGCTTTAGCAATATCACCTGCTCAGAATGTCGCTGCCCACATTAAAGCAACGTGGTCTCCTAAGACAGACGAGTCTGTTCTGCTCTGTCATCCCCCAGTTCCTCTGTGTTACCAGGCCAGTCCCACCTGTCATTGATTTGGACCCCCAAGTACTTGCTGGAGTGGACCACCACTATATCTACTCCCTGAGCAGTGACTGGATGTGGAGGCTCTTTGCTGTGGTGAACATCAGTAAGCAGTTCCTTCATTTTGCTGATGTGAAGTTGTAGACGGTTCTTAAAGTCTACCCCCCACCCATCTCATCCTCCCTTTTCAATAAACCCCATCAGTGTAAAATCATCTGATTATTTCGTCCAGTATTTCCACCCATCCATCCATACCTTCTCTGAACCCGCGTAATCAACTATTAACATTAGAATTACCAGAGCTTACAAAAAAACTCATAGATCCGTCCCACCTTGAGTCGCTTCGCACCTCTCCATCAGCGTCTTTTGTCCTTTAAATGTGTCGATAAGCAGCAAACAGCAAGCAGTCTGCTATCACATCCCCCCACCCCGCACAGTTTTCTCAGCTCAAGTCTGTTTACCTGCGTGTCAGTTGCTTAGAGTTGTAAAGAGTGAGAAGTCAAGCAAAATGACACCTTTTATAAATTCTATATCGTTATTTGGAACACATGCATTTCATGTGTGTTCTGTGTCTACAGCGATCTATGAAAACACATCGTTAAAACAGAAACGTTTTTCATGCTTTAGTAATAATTGACAAAATGTAGACATGAAGTGTATAATGTGTGAAGCCTGAAGTCCAAATATCAAAGAAACTCTTTGACAAAAGGTACAAATATAACAGAACAAATGCGCTTTTATTCAGAAATATAACTGCAGGAAAAGAACCTGCGTTAGGGTGCGACATCGACACACATTTACTACGACTGCTTCGGTGGCACAACGGTATCAGCTGCTGACTGGTAATTTAAACTTCACAGGTTCGATCCCGGATGAGTCCGTTTTGAGAAGTCAGCTGCTTGTATTCTTACTATTTTAGAATAAAAACTTACATTTGATTCCAGTCTGTAACAGCCGGTGTAAATGTATGATACTCGTAAAGGTTAGCTTTGTTGTTTTTTTTATTCAGTTTCATTCTCTCAGTCGTATTCACGATCCTAAACCCCATCTGACACTGCTGTTTTCACATAAAGACGCGCTATACTTGTGACTTTAGGTTGTAGGAAGTGAGTAACTAAATCCAAATAAATAATATTCAATCTGGCTCTTATATACAAAGTACTGTAACTTGCTTTCTTTTTTCTTCGGTTATAGTCTTGAATAAAAGTGTACTTGTTTTGTTACACTTGTGCATCAACATTTAGAATTTACTCTCATAAAAGCCAAATCAAATGTTATGTATTTCCATTTAGTTACTTCCTTCCTACAGCCTAAAGTCACAAGTAGACTGCAGAGCTTCCTGTGTTTGATCGACATGCTCAAAAAGTACACGTGTAATGCCACGAAAAGTGCCTGCTGACACTTCAGTTCACAAGCATTGGTATGAGAATGCAGTCAGACTTCTTTTAAGGGCACATACACCGTCCAGATGTAAACATGCCCGTGTCGATCAAACACAGGAAGCTCTGCAGTCTACTTGTGACTTTACGCTGTAGGAAGATAAGTAAATAACTCAAGGTAAATAACCTTCGATCTGGCTTTTATGTAAGTAACATATAAATGTTAATGTTGTGGGGCACATACACCGTCCAGATGTAAACACTAGCGTGGAGAGTCGCTCGCGTACTGAAGAGTCTATAGCTGACGTTGCTCTAATTTGTAAATAAGTGATAATATAATATTATTTATTTGGATTCATTTACTTACTTCCTACAGAGTGCAGAGCTATAGCGCGTCTTTATGTGAAAACAGCAGTGTCAGATGGGGTTTAGGATCGTGAATACGACTGAGAATGAAACTGAATAAAAAAAACAACAAAGCTAACCTTTACAAGTATCATAAATTACACCGGCTGTTACAGACTGAAATCAAATGTATGTTTTTATTCTAAAATAGTAAGAATAAGAGCAGCTGACTTCTCAAAATAAACTCGTCTGGGGTTGAACCTGTGAAGTTTAGATTACCAGTCAACAGTTGATAACGTTGCGCCACTGAAGTAAATGTGTGTCAATGTCGCACCCTAACGCGTGTTCTTTTCCTGCAGTTATATTTTTGAATAAAAGCGCACTTGTTCTGTTATATTTGTACCTTTTGTCAAAGTGTTTCTTTGATATTTGGACTTCAGGCTTCACACATTATACACTTCATGTCTACATTTTGTCAATTATTACTAAAGCATGAAAAGCGTTACTGTTTTAACGATGTGTTTTCATAGATCGCTGTAGACACAGAACACACATGAAATGCATGTGTTCCAAATAACGATATAGTCTTTATAAAAGCTGTCATTTTGCTTGACTTCTCACTCTTTACAACTCTAAGCAACTGACACGTAGGTGAAATGACTTGAGCTGAGAAAACTGTGCGGGGTGAGGAATGTGATAGCAGGCTGCTTGCTGCTTATCAACACATTTAAAGGACAAAAGACACTGACAGAGAGGTGCAAAGTGATTTAAGGTGGGACGGATCTATGAGTTTTTTCGTAGGCTCTGGTAATTCTAGTGTTAAGTCACAGGCAAACTGGTGGCACTGCCAGAGCTGTCCCGGACGGAGCTCCATTCCATTATAATCCCTACGCTCATTCATTTTGAGCCACTGGAGAGTTCTGCCACATAACCTAAGACTTGCCCTTGGGAATTGTGTGGAAAACAAGAATATCCAGAGAAAAACACCACAGACAAGGTGATAAACTCCCATTTGTCACCTCAGCTGCTGGTATTCATCAAAGGGGTTTATTTGGTGTAGACAGCATGGTGGCTCAGTGATTAGCGCTGCTGTCTCTAAGCACCAAACAGCTGTGCTGCACTCCGCGGAGTTCAGTTTATTTTTGTATTCCAGGCAGATACAAATACAGTCGTGCATTGACTTCCAGCTCCATTTGGGACCAGCTAGCTGGCTGTATGTCAACTTGGTTGTTTCTCGATCACAAAGGTCCCTGCAATTGAGGCTCCGTGGGTCATCAGCAGACATACTTTAAACTGCCAGTACTGAGGGGCACCAACCAATCTTCCTGTCTCGTTGTCTGCACATGTCACACCACAGACGGGTTGATGTCATTGGTCCACGAGTGGGTCACCTAAGCACTGATTGGATTTACTTGATTACGCTCGACAACTGCTAGTGGGTCGCCAATGAATTCAGAAAGACAATGTGGGGTGAATGAATATGAGTTAGCCACACTGGACCAGCGTCGATGAAAATACACCTGAAATGGCCCCCCCTCCATCAATCTGAAAATATATGAGACCCTGATAATAACAAAAGATTGTATTTCTGCGCCTGGCTTTGGCAGTTTCTAGAACATTAGTACCCCATTGTCCTCCTATGGCCCTCAGCCATCCTTATGTTTTGGCACGTGGCTGCACAAACTTTACCGATTACACACTACACGGTGAGTGCACACAAAGGCTGATTGGTGTAGAGAGTGTCATGTGTGTGCCTCGGGGGACCCCCTTGCAGGCTCAGTCGAGGTATGTGATTATAAAAGAGGGCACTGCTGCCAACCTCGTCACCGTGGGGAGAGAAGGTGGTGAAGCCACCCAGTGAAGGCATTTAGCTCTGCCTCTTCTGGTCCAGCAGGCATAAAACCCGGAAGGAGGTGCCATTACTGGCACAGAGCAACCCGTCACTTATCAAGACATTGTCCCCGCTGAAGGGACAAATGCATACAAAAGCCATAATCTTGACTTCACTGTCTCCGGACAATAAAAGGGACAACCCTGTGGGTGACCCAAAATTTCTTCACTGTCTTCAAAGCTGTCAGTGCCGCACCCAAGCCACGCCAGATAGAAACGGAGTAACGTAAATGGAGCCTGGCACCATCCGCTGAACTCTCGTACTCAACGGCACTTACACGCTTCCCGATGTCACCGCGGCTTTTCATCGTGGAACTCTGAGCTCTTTTTTTTAACGTCCGTAGGCTGCACTGGGGACACAAATGGCGTTCTGTCCAGTGGCTCATCTGTGAGGCAAATGACGCCTCCTTGTGGAGTCGGGGACTGGAATGAGCGGAGCTTGGAGAGAAGGAGAAGACAAAGGCTGGGAAACGGCGCTCTAGTTATTTATTTATTTCTGTTCAACTGGTTTCATTTCTTTTTGTATTGTTCCCAATTGTGACATTGGCGGGTGACGTTATACGACTTGCTCTGCATCACCCTGGTGGGATTTGAACCCACAACCTTCCAAAGTCCAAAGCCTAAACCACCGGGCCACACTGCCTGTGCGTCAAAACTCCCCATTTCACTCCTTAGTTGTGTGAAAAGAGACAGAACAAATCCAAGAAGGTTTGGGGGGGCGACACTGTGACCCCCATATATTAGAAATGCAAGTCAAGCTTTTACAGAAAAATGAATGCCCCTCAGGACAGGAGTCTAAGGCGAGACGCTACAAGATGGCAACGCTTCCGATTTAAATGCCTGCCAGGCGAGAAGAGGTGACGGGCATGGGAAGTGACATCATCAGTGGGCGGTCCCTCAGTCTTCCAGTCATGTGTTTGGTGGAGAAGAGAAATGTCGTTAGTATACAGCGCCACCTTGAGGACTGGTGTTGAATTGCCACCACCAGAGCTGTCCCCAAGGCGCATGTGTGTGACATTAGTCATTATTTTGATATTTAATATTATCTGGCTGACACGACTACCTAAGCTGACTTAAAAGAGAGTCATTTAACATTTGAAACACAAACAAGTTGACTTCAATGTGCTATGATTTATAATTTAATTTCCAACTCTACTCCACATGGCGTTTATCTAACGGGTCACCGTGTTCTGTGATTTACAAGAGTGACACGAATTAGAGGGGCCAGTAAGGCAGTCGCTGTTCTAAAGTGTTAGCTAATTTATCAAATATGATTTAGGAGTAAGCCTGATATTCAGCTAATTTATAATAATAATAATAATAATGCATTGTATTGATATAGCGCCTTTCCCAAGCTCAAGGCACACCATCCTGGTACTAAAGCCTGAGTGCACCACAGCTACACAATTAAAGGAGGTCGCCATTTGAAAATCCGGTTGGGTTTGGGTTTGCCAGAACAGATGTTGACGATCCATCACTGACAAATAATAAAACATTTGACTTGAATGGTCACCGCAAATTAAATTGCAGTACGTCATGAGAAAATAAAAAAGCTGCAGCTTAATTGCCTCGGAATTCCTTCCTTCTTTTTGATTATTTTAACATTTGAAGAAGTAGAACTTTATCCTGTGATTCCAGTTACTGGTCATAAAACTGTATATGGTTGTATATAGACTGTTCTACATATGTAATGTATATGTTGTACAAGTTTGTTTGTGCAAAAATGTTAATGCTTTCTATCCAGATGGAGTGTAAGTGGACAAAGGTCACTTTAGGATTACCTATTGTTTATCAAAGAAATAAAAATGCCTCGATGGTCTATAGGCTGTGTGGAAGACAAAGGGGACAGAGACTCGTTCTTTTTGTGGAGTTGATCTTCTCTGCTGGGACACGAAACTGGGGGTGGGGGATAAACACAAAAAAAAAAAACTATCAAAAGTATTGTCTCAAAAAGGTCAAATGGCACCTGAGGAAAGGAGAACAGGCCCTGCAGTCCTACAAGACCACCACAGGACTTCTTCACAATGACGTCGAGTCCAGCTCTTCAGGCCCCTCTTGTCTCACTCCCTACCTCACTACTTGGTCACTTATTCTGTGTCTGTGTGAAGAAAAACTTTTTTATGTTTCTGGGAAATTCACCCTTAATGAGTTTCCAACTGTGTCCCCGTGTTCTGGTTGAACTCATTTTAAGGTCACAGCCTGGAGCTGCTCGACTAACTCCTGTCATAGTTTTAGAAAACGTCCATTAGGACCCCTCAGCTCCATCTTACATTCAAACCTTTGGTTAAACACCAACTTAAAATCAAAACCACTAACAACAAAAACATCATCAGTATGTTGGAGATGATCACAGGGCCATCTTAGCAACATCATAGGCCCCCGGGGCACAAGACAGACAGACAGACAGATAGATAGATTAAAGGCACTATATAATAGATAGATAGATAGATAGATAGATAGAAAGAAATGAATGGCACTATATGATAGATAGATAGATAGATAGATTAAAGGCACTATATAATAGATAGATAGATAGATAGATAGATAGATAGAGTGAAAGGCACTATATGATAGATAGATAGATAGATAGATAGATTAAAGGCACTATATAATAGATAGATAGATAGATAGATAGATAGATAGATAGATAGATAGATAGATAGATAGATAGATAGAGTGAAAGGCACTATATAATAGATAGATAGATAGATGACGGCGAGCCAAATCTACTGAGCATCACCGGTGATGATCTGTGTGATGATGGCACACGTTTTTAACTCCACTTTAACTATTTCTTGAACACCCCGTTGCACCGTTTTTAGTGTATTTATTTACTTACGACTGCACTTTGGCACTTTTGCTCTTGATACACTGTTGCACTTTTTGCCTCGAAAACTTGTTGTCGTCTCCTCACTTGCCGTAATTCATCCTCGGTTCAGGAACTACAAGATGTCCCTAAAGGGGTGACCACAAGGCATCATATTTCAAACTGATCACCCACTTCCTGTGGTCATCGAGTTTGGATAGGAGACTTCTGGATGGGGTGGGGCTTCTCATTTTGGAGAGGAAATGATGTCATTTGTCTTCTGATTATCATCCTTGAGAAGTCCAGAGGAAAAAGGAGAGTTGGTTAGCCACAGAGCCCTGTCTTGTCTCAGCGTGGTATCTCTTACATGACATGAGCCCTGGAGCTGTCTCCTACTCACATGTGCTGGAGATGTTCTATTGCATTAGATAGAAAAGCAAAAAAAAAAAATTCTACGCACTTTCCATTTATGAATCCCAGTCAATGTGAGTTTTAACACACATTGACACGCCTACAGCTCCGCCCCAACTCCACCCAGAATTGTGTATATTTGAATATGCAGATCAATATAAATAAAGCACTTCCATTTAGTGTGGTGACAATGCCAAAAGAACATGGAAAAACAACACATTTCAGCGAATGCTCAGTGAAGTGAAGGTAGGTGGCTTAAGCAGGGGTATAAGCAAGAGAAGGAAATTGAAGGAGTCACACAGTGGCTGAAATTAAAAAAGAAGAGGTCAGATATGAAGGCTGACGTGAAAAGGTGAATGCAGCCCACCGTCTGAGTGCCAAAACCACTGCAGAAGGTGGCAGAATTCCAGGGCTTACACAATCTGAGCAGCAAGCGGGTGAGGTGGACACCGACATTGCTGCGGGTGAAGGTGAGTTTTCATTTTTTTTTGCTTACCTTTATCCATTTTCGTGTAAATAATTTGCATATTTGATAAAAACAAATGGTATTACTGTTGTAACAAAGGCGCTATATAGGCACCGACCCAACACAGACTGACACAAGAGGCACGTATAAAAGCAAATAAACTTTTATCTTTCTTCACCTGTGGGGTACGTCTTCCTCATGTCCCACAGGCAGTACACAGTTCCAAAAGCACCAACCAAAGCAAAACACACACTACTCTTCACACCGCCACTCCTCTTCCCGACTCAGGCTCTCGGAGTGGTGGCTGCTGGCTCCTTTTAAAGTTCACCTGGAATTGCTTCAGGTGCTTGACCACCTGCCATCGAATGCATCTCCTGGTGTGGCTGAACTACGGTCCAGACCGGCCCAGCAGCCCTAACCCTGGATGCCAACAGGGCTGTAGAGATCTCCCATGGAGCGATATAAGGAAATCTTATATATCTGCATAACAAGCGGATAATACCATCCCATACAGCTGGCATGGTGCCATTCAGTGATGATTGGATCAGCCAATTTACGCTGAAAAGCTCCTGTGGCTAAAACACGAGGCTGGACAAAACTTGCAAAGGAGCAGGTAGAGAACAAGTCCTCAAAGTCTGCCTTTGTAAAGCCTGCGCCAGTTCAGCACACACTGCCAAGAGGAGAACTCTGGGAAATTGAAATCGACTTCATCACCATGGGACAGGAAGTCAGTAGGATCTCGAAATATGAGGCACTCTCTTCTATTTCTTCCATTTACGATGTCTTCTAACAATGCTAAAGCAGCCACGGTAGTTGGAATAGTTTGGCTATTCTGTGTACCAATCAAGTGCTTTAAATATGCAAATGATATGCAAATAATTTTGGTATACTTGATAAAGCCCGCATCATGGATGCGAATCTAAAAAATCAGGAGTGATCTCCCCTCAACTTTCTCCTATACTCAGATATAGGGATGGATATTTGAGGAGTAAACTGCAAGACAATGATTATATTTTTTATTTTATGTACATTAAAGAGCCATCAATGGCAAATCAAATCAAATTAATAATATATTTGACAATTGTTATAAAAGTAAAGTTGAATAAATCGGACTCTGCAGCTGAATGAATAAAAGGTTAAGTACCACTTCTGGTTAACGGAAAAAGCTTAAAAGTTGATCAAAATCTACGTTTTGTACCCAATACTTGTATGCAAAATTTGGTTCACCGAAGAGAAAGTGAACTCAAGTTATCGTGTTTACAGACACACACAACACATACAGAGTTCCAAAAATGGTATTCTCGGACTCAGGGAGGTCTCAAACTGTCAAGATTCATCAAAATCTCGAAATCAAATTTTTGGAGGATTCCAATACTTTCCCTTTATTTTGTAAACAGGAAAGTCAGAGAGATCTAAAACATCAAGATTAATCAAAATCTCGACATTGGATCTTTGGACGATTACGTATACGAGAAAGTAAAAATGGGATTTTTAGACACACGGAGGTCTAAAATGTCGAGATTTGTTAAAATCTCAAAACTGAATTTTTAGAGGATTCCAGTTCTTTCCCTATGCTTCATATACAAGAAAGTCAGGGAGATGGAAAAGGTCGAGATTCACCAAAATCAAATTGTTGGAAGATTCCAATACATTCCCTATGCTTCATTTACGGGAAAGTCAGGATGATCTAACACACTGAGATTAATTAAAATCTCGACATTGAATCTTTGGACGATTACAATACTTTCCCTATACAAGAATGTAAAAATAGCATTTTCGGACCCAGGGAAGTCTAAAAGGTTGAAATTCATCAAAATCAATTTTTTTGGAGGATTCCAGTATTCCGGTATTCTCCCTATACTTCGTTTACGGGAAAGTCAGGGAGATCTTAAACATCTGAGGTTAATTAAAACCTCGACATTGAATCTTTGGACGATTACAATACTTTCCCTATACGAGAATGCAAAAATAGCATTTTTGGACCCAGGGAGGTCTAAAACGTTGAGATTCATCAAAATCAAATTTTTGGAGGATTTCAATACCTTCCCTATACTTCGCTTACGGGAAAGTCAGGGAGATCTAAAACGCTGAGATTAATTAAAATCTCAACATTGAATTTTTGGACGATTACAATACTTTCCCTATTTTTGGAGGATTAAAATTCTTTCCTTATACACGAAAGTCAGGGAGGTCTAAAACATCGAGATTCATCAGAATCTCGACATCGAATCTTTGGACGATTACAATACCTTCCCTATACGAGAATGTAAAAATAGCATTTTTGGACCCAGGGAGGTCTAAAACGTTGAGATTCATCAAAATCAAATTGTTGGAAGATTCCAATACCTTCCCTATGCTTCGTTTATGGGAAAGTCAGGATGATCTAACACACTGAGATTAATTAAAATCTCGACATTGAATCTTTGGACGATTACAATACTTTCCCTATACGAGAATGTAAAAATAGCATTTTCGGACCCAGGGAAGTCTAAAATGTTGAGATTCATCAAAATCAAATTTTTGGAAGATTCCAGTATTCCGGTACTTTCCCTATACTTTGTTTACGGGAAAGTCAGGGAGATCTAAAACATCTGAGGTTAATTAAAACCTCGACATTGAATCTTTGGACGATTACAATACTTTCCCTATTTTTGGAGGATTCAAATTCTTTCCTTATACACGAAAGTCAGGGAGGTCTAAAACATCGAGATTCATTAGAATCTCGACATCGAATCTTTGAACGATTACAATACTTTCCCTATACGAGAATGTAAAAATAGCATTTTCGGACCCAGGGAAGTCTAAAAGGTTGAGGAGATTCATCAAAATCAATTTTTTGGAGGATTCCAGTATTCCGGTACTTTCCCTATACTTTGTTTACGGGAAAGTCAGGGAGATCTAAAACGCTGAGATTAATTAAAATCTCGACATTGAATCTTTGGACGATTACAATACTTTCCCTATTTTCAGAGGATTCCAATTCTTTCCTTATACGCGAAAGTCAGGGAGGTCTAAAACATCGAGATTCATCACAATCTCGACATCGAATCTTTGGACGATTACAATACTTTGCCTGTACTTCGTATACGAGTAAGTAAAATGAAAGGGAAACCACACAGAAACAGTAGCACTGCTTTGACGCCGGGTGCCATTCATTTGCAAAGCTGAGCAAAAAATTGCGTACGCCTGGTGTGAGGCTGTCATGAAAATGTGAGCGGCTTTACGCCAAATTTAGTTTTTATACATCTCGACGTGAGCGTAGAAACGGGCGGACAGTTTAGTGCGTATGCACCATTTATACACGAGCCTCCAGACATTTTGGGACAATGTGCTCTGGACAGATGAATCAAAGACAGAGTTGTTCGGCCACAGGAACAGTAGACATGTTTGACATAAGAACATACGACAAATGAGAGGAGACCAGTCAGTCCATTTCTCGCTCGTTTATTTAGCAAATGGCTAAGCTGTCCCAATCTCTCATTCAGATTTTTCTTAAAGGTTATCAGGTTGTCTGCCCTAACTTCATGTCTCAGTAGTTTGTTCCAGAGTTTGCATGGAAACAGAATTATCATGTTAAATATTTATATAAACTATATATCATTATTTATAAAATTATATTTCATAAATTGTTTAAAATGAATAATGATGATTATTTACACATCACAATAATGTACAAATTCTTAAATTACTGTATATAAGTGTGATACGATCAGAGGGGACAAATCCAAGGGAGTTCCCAAATCTGTTAAACGTATCAAATGATTCTCTTAAATGGGATGTTTGAAAGATTCGACTAAGTGAAGTAAATCAAACTCCCCATCACTACTGGATTGTTCATATCAATGTGGGGAAAATGGAACTCACCCTGCTAATAATGGGTCTGGACTCATTTGTGGTGCGATGCCACCATCTACTGGTGTAGAGTGGTATCACAAGGTGATTTGTGATTTACTAAATGCACCACCCTACTGACAGTGCAAGACTAAATCTATAAGACGTGCAGATACTTATGGAGACTTATTTGAAACAATGAAAAAAGGTAAGGCCCAGTTTACACAAATGTGACCACACTATAATGGGCATTACATATAGGCATCACAAACATGGCAAACAGGGTTTGAGGAGCTTCACTAACCTTACCAGATATGGCCTCTTGTTAAGCAGGCAGCTCCAACCACCACAGACTGCCTTTGGCCTACAGAGGCCTAAAATGGGGCACTTGCCTTGACCACAAATACATAAAATGTCTTTCAATGGATTCTTTTTTCTGACGAGACAAAAACTGAACTCTTTGGGCACAATTCCAAGAACCATGTCTGGCAAAGGCCAGGCTGTGCTCATCACCCCCCCTAATATGTACCATCTCTACAGTGAAGCATGGTGATGGCAACATCATGCTATGTGGGTGCAGGGGCAGGAAGACTGGTTAGAACTTAGGGAAGGTTAAAGTCAACCTACAGAGATTTCCTTGAATAACATCTGCTCCATAGTGCATGCCAACACAAACTGGGGTGCTATTTCAATGACCCAATGCGTACAACCAAGACAATATTGGAGTGGCTTCTGGACAAGTCTCAGATAGTCCTTGAGTGACTTAAACACCAAAGAACATGTGTGGAGACACCTGAAGATGGCAGTTTACAGATGCTTGCCATCCAATCTAATGCAGCTTACGAGGATCTGCCAGGGAGACGGAAATGAATTGCCCAGATCCAGGTGTGCAAAGAGACCAGGCAAGAAGATTCAAAGTCAGAATTGCTGCCAAAGGGGCTTCTATAAAGTACTGAATGAAGGGGTCTGGAAACTTCTGTGAAGGAAACATTCCAGTTTTTGATTTGAACACATTTGTGAACACTTTTGAATACAACTTGTCACTTTGTCATTGTTGGCCAACAGATCCCCAAAATGGTTATTGACCAAAATTATATGGACTTTATAGAAGTTGTAAGAAATCCTTAGATTTCAAGCAGGTGGCCCTGCAGTAAAAGGTATTGAAAGTCACCTGTGAGGAGCTACAGTTGGTGGCAACTTAAAAGTCACACATTCAATGGGTTTAAACAGAGAAAAGGTGACAAGAATTGTGTTGTGTGTGCCACCACTCAGTAAGGAGAAAAGACAGAATTGACAGAAAATTGTACAAAAGTCTAAACAACTGCTCAGCTTCAAGTCCATCTCCAGAGATTCTCGTGCTCCCGTTTCCACTGCATGCATCATCATCAAGAAGTTTAAGGTCCATAGCATTGTAATCAACTTCCCTGAATGTGGACAGCAATGAAAAACTGATGAAAGGATTGCAAGAATAGGGGGAGACAAAAACCTCGATCAACTGCCAAACTGATCCAAGCTGCAATGCATATGTCTCCATTATATGCCATTTGGTATGGGATTTTTAAAAGCAGTGCTAATGATTATGATGCTGACCATCAGACAAAAAGTTCCATCTCAGTGGAATGAGGCTTTATGGTAGGAGACCCAGGAGGGTCCCACTGAGACATACGGGAATTCTCCATCTGATTAAAAGACAAATGAGATGCATACGTCTCAGTTATATGTCATTTGGTATGGGTGTCATAAAAAAAAAAACATTAATGTTAGTGATGTGCCATCTGTTGGAATGTGAAATGCAGTGCATATGTCTCCATTATATGCCATTTGGTATGGGATTCTTCAAAGCAGTTTTAACAATTATGATGCTGACTTTCAAACATAAAGTTCCATCTCAATGGAAGGAGGATTTATGGAAGGAGACCCAGGAGGACCCCACTGAGACATTTGAGAATTCTCCATCTGATGGAATGACAAATGAGATGCATAGGTCTCTGTTATATGTCATTTGGTATGGGTGTCATAAAAAAACAAAACATTAATGTTAGTGATGTGCCATCTGTTGGAATGTGAAATGCAGTGCATATGTCTCCATTATATGCCATTTGGTATGGGATTCTTCAAAGCAGTGCTAATGATTATGATGCTGACCATCAGACAAAAAGTTCCATCTCAGTGGAAGGAGGCTTTATGGTAGGAGACCCAGGAGGGCCCCACTGAGACATACGGGAATTCTCCATCTGATGGAATGACAAATGAGACACAAAAATTAAATCTTTAAAGTTCTTAATAGTAATAAAATAATTTACAGTCAAGCTCTGAGAAGGCTTTACTATCCTGCTAACTGTGTTACTGTCTAAGATGGGCTGAAATCTAAGAAATCGACATGGACCTCAGAGCACCATCTGTTAGAATGGATTCTGCGATTCATACAGTAATAAAATGCATTACCATGTCTCATTCCAACAGAGGGAGCATCACAAACATTTCCAGTTATAAAATACATTACTAGAAAGGCTTGTAACGCCCCATCTCATGGAATGACAAATGAGATGCGCATGTCTCTGTTATATGTCATTTGGTATGGGTGTCATAAAACAACAATATTAATGTTAGCGGTGTGCCATCTGTTGGATTGTCAAATACAATGCATATGTCTCCATTATATGCCATTTGGTATGGGATTCTTCAAAGCAGTTCTAATGATTATGATGCTGACCATCAGACTAAAAGTTCCATCTCAGTGGAAGGAGGCTTTATGGTAGGAGACCCCACTGAGACATATGAGAAGACAGACTGGATTTGCCAAAACACCCCTGAAGAAGCCAAAATCCTTCCAGGTGAAAGTATTCTGGTCAGATGAGACCAAATTAGATTCATGTTTACATATAAAAAAAACCAAATAAAGCCTTAAAAAGAAAAAAAAAAAAGAATAGTGTCCCTACGGTCAAACACGGAGGTGGGCCACTGACGTTTTGGGGTTGCTTTGCTCCCTCTGGAACTGTTTGCCCTGAAACTGTGCATGATATCATGAAATCCGAAGATTACCAAGGAAT
Organism: Polypterus senegalus; assembly: GCF_016835505.1. Lineage (NCBI taxonomy): Eukaryota > Metazoa > Chordata > Cladistia > Polypteriformes > Polypteridae > Polypterus > Polypterus senegalus. The sequence goes on along the minus strand of NC_053155.1, from coordinate 318,992,603 downwards.
GTAGGACCCGGTGTCATTAAGCTTGGTCGAACGTCACAGGTCTTTCATCATGACAATCCCCCAAAGCACACTCCATGAAAGGGCTTCAAAACAATCGATGGACTGTATTGAAGTGGCCATCAATGAGCCCTGGTCGCAATCCTGATTGAACACTGGGAGGAAGATTTGAAAGGAGCCGTTGGAAGGAGGTGACCATCAAGTCAGGGAGACTTGCAGCAGTTTCAAAAAATTCCAGTACAGAAGTTCAGGGCACTCACTCATAACAACTGCCAGCAACAAGATTGCAGATTTCTTTCCATTAGGTGTGCAACAAATATGAACAAATATGAAGTCAGGAGTGCCAGTCGATACCCTTTAAGGGTTCTGTGTGAGAGAAGATTAGATTTGGCTTTCTTTCTCAGGTTTGGTTGTGTTCTTCCAATGCCACTAAATGAAACAATACTAGATGTTCACAACAGTCATTTTGTAATGTCATACATTTTATGGAAGAACGTGGGCATCATCTAATAAAACTGCAGCAGTGCCAATATTTGTGGCCATAATTGAAAGCCTGGGAAAAAGCCCCCTGGCAGAAACTCAATGGTCTCCTTCACTGAATCTAAAAAGAACCATTCAAAATAAATATATAAACACAAAAATTAAATCTTTAAAGTTCTTAATGGTAAAAGAATAATTCACAACCAGGTTCTGAGAAGGCTTTACTATCCTACTAGCTGTGTTACCGTCTAAGATGGGCTGAAATCTAAGAAGTCAACATGGACCTCAGGGCACCATCTGTTAGAATGTAAATGCATTACCGTGTGTCATTCCAACAGAGGGAGCATCACAAACATTTGCAGTTATAAAATACATTACTAGAAAGGTTTGTAACGCCCCATCTGATGGAATGACAAATGTTATGCACAGGTCTCTGTTATATGCCATTTGGTATGGGTGTCATAAAACAACAATATTAGTGGTGTGCCATCTGTTGGAATGTCAAATGCAATGCATATGTCTCCATTATATGCCATTTGGTATGGGATTCTTCTATGGGATTATGATGCTGACATTCAGACATAAAGTTCCATCTCAATGGAAGGAGGCTTTATGGTAGGAGACCCAGGAGGACCCCGCTGAGACATAAGAGAAGTCTCTCTCTGATGGAAAGACACATGACATGCATAGGTCTCTGTTATATGTCATTTGGTATGGGTTTCATGAAAAACAATATTAAAGTTCTCCTTCACGGAACCCAAAAGGGAATCATTTGAAAATAAATATGTCAAGACAAAAATTAAATCTTTAAAGTTCTTAATGGTAAAAGAATAATTCACAATCAAGTTCTGAGAAGGCTTTACTATCCTACTAGCTGTGTTACTGTCTAAGATGGGCTGAAATCTAAGAAATCAACATGGACCTCAGAGCACCATCTGTTAGAATGGATTTTGCAATTCATACAGTAATACAATGCATTACCGTGTGTCATTCCAACAGAGGGAGCATCACAAACATTTGCAGTTATAAAATACATTACTAGAAAGGCTTGTAACGCCCCATCTGATGGAATGACAAATGTGATGCGCTGGTCTCTGTGATATGAGGGGGGACCCAAAAAGATTTTTTTTTCTGAACGCTGGAGGGGAGTTCTTTCCGATGTTTGCCACTAGGTGCGTGTAGTGGACTGCCCTCTGCATTATTTGGCCCCAAGCAGCCTCCTTGAAGTGCTCAAGAGATTGCGTGATGATCAGGCAAGTGGCTTCTGCATCACGACAACAGCATTGAGTGTGTAGCAGTTTCTCATGAAAAACAGGATGACAACGATCTACCAAGGACTTTGCACCCTGCGATTTTTCCTAATCTCCAAGAATTAAGATGGACCTTAGAGGAAGTGGTTTCAAGATGTGGAGGACGGCACTGAAGGCCATCACTTTGCAAGAGTTTCAGAATAGTTGTGAACAATGGAAAGAGCGATGGGACAAGAGTATTGCATTTCAAGGAGAGCACATCAAGGGTGATTCAATTTTTTAAACATTCTGAGAAATATATGATTTTGTTTTTGAATTTGCATTATATGGATTTATAAAAACAATACTAATGTTAGTGATGTGCCATCTGTTGGATTGATAAAGGCAATGTGTACGTCTCTGTTATGTAACCGTTTGGTCTTTAGAGTGCCCTTCTTTATGCTGTTCAAAATTAACTAACTTTGGACACAAATCATATATTTTGGATGTGTTCTCGATTTGATACACAGAAGCCCAATCTTGTTATTTAATAGTCACAGCTCATACATGTCATGTCGTATGTGATGTGTGCTATTTTCTTTATTTATTTATGGTTATATATTTTCATCTTCTGTTCTGAGAAGACCTGTGAGTAAGAGAACAAATGCTGATAAACTTGACTTGACTTAAACTGAGCACAGCAGAAAGGCTATTTGTGGTCGAGGAGGACGTGTTTGTTAAAGGTTTTATTTCTCGCCTGAAACTGAAAAGGTCAGCACTTGAAATCTCTAGCAACTTTTTGATACTTCTCCTTTCTTTTAAGGAAACGTCTGGAAACTTCTGCCTGTCCTGACTCAGATTAGGTGGGCTTTATTAGGTGGGCTGCAATGGAGTGCTGAGGGGTGCGTGCTGCACTGTCAAGCTGCTTCAGATAAATTAGATATATACTGATGATTTATCTCTCTATTATATAGTGCCTTTCACTCTATCTATTATATAGTGCCTTTCACTTTATCTATCTATCTATTATATAGTGCCTTTCACTTCTATCTATCTATCTATTATATAGTGCCTTTCACTTTATCTATCTATCTATCTATCTATGTATCTAGTGCCTTTCACATCTATCTATCTATCTATTATATAGTGCCTTTCACTTCTATCTATCTATCTATCATATAGTGCCTTTCACTTCTATCTATCTATCTATCTATCATATAGTGCCTTTCACTTCTATCTATCTATCTATCTATCATATAGTGCCTTTCACTTCTATCTATCTGTCTATCTATCTATCTATCTCTCTATTATATAGTGCCTTTTGCTCTATCCCTCTATTATATAGTGCCTTTCACTCTATCTATCTGAGTGAAAGGCACTATATAATAGATAGATAGAGTGAAAGGCACTATATAATAGAGGGATAGAGCAAAAGGCACTATATAATAGAGAGATAGATAGATAGATAGATGTGAAAGGCACTAGATAGACAGATAGATATATAGTGCCGTTCACTCTATCTATCTATCTATCTATCTATTATATAGTGCCTTTCACTCTATCTATCTATCTATCTATTATATAGTGCCTTTCACTCTATCTATCTAATAGATAAATAGATAGATTGAGTGAAAGGCACTATATAATAGAGAGATAGATAGATAGATAGATGTGAAAGGTACTAGATAGATGATAGATAGATAGATAGAGTGAAAGGCACTATATAATAGATAGATAGAGTGAAAGGCACTATATAATAGATAGATAGATCGATAGATAGATAGATAGATAGATACTTTATTAATTCCCCTACTCCAGCAGCAGAGTACTGATAAAAACAATATTATTTAAAGAGCAATAAAAGCGCAGTGAAGGTGGAGAGTGCAAGGCAGGTATAACAGTCAATAACATTGTATATTGTTACCATTTGATGTGCCATCCTGGAGAAGTTGGACTGCCTGTGCCAGCTCTGTAGGTCCTGGTATGGCCTCATGACCCCAGTAGTGACACTGGCCGTAGCCAAATGTAAAATGAGTAAGCTGTTAAACCATTCATTTCTGTTTTGGGGGTCGTCTTATTGTTACCCCCAAGTGATGAACAAGCCCCTCTGTTATGTCACTGAGCAGTTCAATAGCCCTAAGTGTCATTAGCTTGATGCTATTCTCAGATATTAAAGGGGTCCTTTCATTTTTTTGAGCAGTGTATTTAAATATATTCTTTCCATTGTTGTATGGCAGGTAAAATGCATAAAAGGAAAATCAATCTGTGAGTGTTGAGCTGCGGGGGTATTGAAGTCTCAGCACTTTTTGTTTTTTTAGCCTCATGAGAGAAATGAAAGAAGAAGTGAACGGACTCTCACATGACTTTTAAAACTGCCAGGGTGCTTAAATAAAGCAATAAGTCACCATAAAGAGACGCTCTGCTCAGTGAGGTAAGTGCCTTCCATTTATTCACCGCCTCTAAGCGGCTCTCGCAGGTAAATGGCAGAGTGAAGCCCAATCATTGGTGACACGCTGATTTCTATTTTAAATTACGGTATGATTTGCTTTCAATTCTTCTCAGCTCATACTTTGAGGTTTTTTAAAAAAGGACACATTGAAGTGGTGTAAAGCAACCTGGAAGGATGGAGACGTGACAAGTCACACAATGTCAAGAAAAAGAGAAGAACAGAAAAGCCCACCGCTTGTCTCTGCACCTTCCTATCACGTGTCAGTCAGTCATTCTCCAACCCGCTATATCCTAAGATAGGGTCACGGGGGTCTGCTGGAGCCAATCCCAGCCAGCACAGGGCACAAGGCTGGAACAAATCCCGGGCAGGGCGCCAGCCCATCGCAGCCTATCACTTGTCTTTTCTGCATCTTCAATTCATCATCTGTGGATTTGTTTGGGATGGTACGAGATAGAGGTGGGCTGACGCGGAGTCATGGGGTCTCAAGCTCAGTTGGCAGCTGCAGGTTTTTGTTCATTCAGTTTTGGACTTCATTAGTTTAAGCACACACAGTTTTTCCTGCTCTTGGAAAAGTGTAGGAGTATAAATGTAAGACACCTTTATGAGGAGAATGTGAGGTTTGCGCACATCTCTTAATGCTTTTGTTTTAATTTTTTACATTTTTTAAAGCTTCTTAGTGTGTTGGCTTTCTTAAATGTATTCAGCTAAAGATAATTAATGAGGAGCAGAGCAGACAGCAGTGCAGCAACACAGAATGGTAAAGGCTGCTGTCTGACCGACATCCACTTGGCTTAAATTACCAGAACCTTAACAAGAACGACAATTTAAAATAGAAAAAATACATTCTTACCAAGGGTGGCACGGTGGCGCAGTGGGTAGCGCTGCTGCCTCGCAGTTAGGAGGCCCATCTGGGCTCACTTCCCAGGTCCTCCCTGCGTGGAGTTTGCATGTTCTCCCCGTGTCTGCGTGGGTTTCCTCCCACAGTCCAAAGACATGCAGGTTAGGTGCATTGGTGATCCTAAATTGTCCCTCGTGTGTAGGTGTGTGCCCTGAGGTGGGCTGGCACCCTGCCCGGGGATTTGTTCCTGCCTTGCGCTCTGCGCTGGGTGGGATTGGCTCCAGCAGACACCTGTGTAGGGATATATTTTAAATCACCTGTAGCATCGCAAACTGCTTGACCGATTGACCTGAAACTTGGAACACAAATACTACGTGACGTCAACTATCCACTTTTGGAGTGACGATTCACCTCCAAGGTTATCCATCCATCCATCCATCCATTTTCCAACCCATTATATCCTAACTACAGGGTCACGGAGGTCTGGTGGAGCCAATCCCAGCCAACATAGGGCATAACAAAAAAAAAAAAGGTGAATAGAACGGCGGCTTTCTTGTTTTTGTTCGAGTCAAGTGTTGGGTCTTGTGCTCGGACAGTTAAACGGGAGCGCACCGACAATTTTTGGAGAATTTTTGTTTCATTCAGAAATGTACTAGCCTTTCAGAGGTTAGATATTGAGATATTGATGTTATGACTTGAACATCTTGTTGGCATTAAAGGGGCCGCTCTTAACTGGTTCAGGTCATATCTAACTGGGAGACACTTTTCAGTGACTTTTTTCGTCTACTGCTCCTCTTAAATGTGGTGTTCCATTTTGGGTCCTCTTATTCTTTATATACATTCACCCTATTGGAGCTCTTTTTAGGAAATGTAACATTTCTTTTCACTGCTATGCTGATGACACTCAGGTTTATATTCCTGTCTGCAACTCTGCGATAAATCAACTGCACAACTGTCTCTCTGAACTAAGATCCTGGATGGCTGATAATTTTCTTGATCTGAACCAAAATAAAACGAAGGTGCTTATAGATAGATAGATAGATAGATAGATAGATAGATAGATAGATAGATAGATAGATAGATAGATAGATAGATAGATATGAAAGGCACTATATAATAGATAGACAGATAGATAGATAGATAGATAGATAGATAGATAGATATGAAAGGCACTATATAAGTGATAGATAGATAGATAGATAGATAGATAGATAGATAGATAGATAGATAGATAGATAGATAGATAGATAGATAGACAGATAGATAGATAGATAGATAGATAGATAGATAGATAGATAGATAGATAGATACTTTATTAATCCCAAGGGGGAATTCACATAATCCAGCAGCAGTATACTGATACAAAGAAACAATATTAAATTAAATAGTAATAAAAATGAAAAAATGAAAAAAAAAAAAAGCAGACAATAACTTTGAGTAATGTTAGCATTTACTCCCCTGGGTGGAATTGAAGAGTCGCATAGTGTTTGATCTCCTCAGTCTGTCGCTGAAGCTACTCCTCTGTCTGGAGATGATCCTGTTCAGAGGATGCAGTGGATTCTTCATGATTGACAGGAGTTTGCTTAATGCCCGTCGCTCTGCCACAGATGTCAAACTGTCCAACTTTACTCCTACAATAGAGCCTGCCTTCTTAACAAGTTTGTCCAGGCGTGAGGCAGCTTTCATCTTATAGTGGGTCCATCAGCTAAAGCCCAGATTGGTCTTGGACCTCTCGGCTCTTTCTCTGTCTTTTGCAAACCTCAAGTCCACAATCTTGGTGTTATCTTTGACAGTAGAGAAACAAGTTAATTCTGTAGCCAAGAGCTGCTTTTTCCAGCTCATCTATTAGGTAAGATCAAGCCTTTATCATCTTCTAGGGATCTTGAGAAAGCTACTCCTGCTTTTATCTTTTCTCACCTCGATTACTGCAACTCGCTGTATTCTGGGATCAGCAAATCTCTGATCCGCAGGTCACAGTTGGTCCAGAATGCTGCCGCTCGCTTCCTGGTTGGGGTAAGAAAGTCTGATTGTGTTTCTCCAATATTAGCTTCTTTATACTGGCGGCCTGTCAGTTTTCAAATTGTTTTTAAAATCTTGCTGCTAGTTTTTAAATCTTTACATGGGCTATTTATCTGAATTGTGCCATCCAGAGTGCTTAGATCTTCTGGTCAGTTGTCTCTTGTTGTCCCTCGTACCGAGTGTCAAACTAAGGGGGACAGCTGTGGCACCTCATCTGTGGAACTCTTTACCTCATCACATAAAGGAGTCGTCAACAATTCAAAACGAGATTGAAGACTCATTTTTATTCACGGGCAGCACAGTGGCACAGTGGGTAGACCCGTTTGGGCTCTCTTCCTGGGTCCTCCCTGCGTGGAGTTTGCATGTTCTCCCCGTGTCTGCGTGAATTTCCTCCCACAGTCCAAAGACATACAGGTTAGGTGCATTGGCAGTCCTAAATTGTCTCCAGTGTGTGCTTGGTGTGCGTGCCCTGCGGTGGGTTGGCACCCTGCCCAGGGTTTGTTTCCTGCCTTGTGCCCTGTGTTGGCTGGGATTGGCTCCGGCAGACCCCATGACCCTGTAGTTAGGATATAGCGGGTTTGATAATAGATGGATTTCTATTCACTTGCATTCCGTGACTTTCAGTAATACTGATGGTTTCCTCATTGTGATTATGTAACATTACTTCTATTTATTATTTCTTTTATTTATGTTCATATATTTTATTTCTATTTATGTTATTTGTTTGTTTTATTTTATTCTATTATAGCATAGCACTTTGGTCACAGCATGCCTACGTTGTTTTAAAGGTGCTATATAAATACAGTAAATTGACAGTGACATACTGCGTATGTGCAGGTAGCAGTGGAGGTGACCGATTGTTCATGAGTCTGAGTGCAGTTGGGTAGAAACTGTTCCTGAACCTGGAGGTGTGCGTCCGAATTGCACACACCTCTTGTCTGGCTGATGTTTAGGAATCTCTTAATGCAGTCAGTGTGTCACTACGAGAGAACGGTCATACGTAACCACTTTGAGGAGCTACGCAAAATCAGAGCCTTCAAGGAAAACTATAGACTAAGCAGGGGTCCACTTGTAGCGGTCAGGTGCCGCCAAGATTCACACCATCAATATGACGGTGATTTATTTATTTTTGTAGAGGAGATCCCAGGGACGCTCTTAGCACTTGGCCCGACCCGCACACATTCAAAAACAGAGACAAAATAAAGCACACTGGGAACTAACAATAATTAAAGAATATCCATCCACCCATCCATTATCCAACCCGCTATATCCTAACTGCAGGGTCACGGGGGTCTGCTGGAGCCAATCCCAGCCAACACAGGGCGCAAGGCAGGAAACAAACCCCGGGCAGGGTGCCAGCCTACCGCAGAATATATAAATGAAAACAATAATACCACCCCTGTACCCCTATGGCCGATATTACATTAAACATCTAAACACAGGCAACTCCACACAGCCAAGTCCATGGAAAACAACAGCGGATGCCATGAAAGATGATGATGGTGAGTCCAGAGATCTGCACGCTGAAAGGGAATGAAAAAACAGTCCTACCGGAAGACGCTGTAAGGGTGAAGACGGATGGATGGTTGAGGAGTGGGGAAGCCAATGAATCCACTATCAGTGCTCAGCACACAGGTAGACAGAAGACGATCCCGACCCCAACGACTAAATACGGCTAAATCAACAGGAGGCAGTCCGACCGGTAAACGCAACACAAAATACATCTTGGACACCTGCCCTCCATTCAAACCCCTCTGAGCACCTTTGACCCCAACAGCCCCTGCAGGGACTGCTGGGAGATGCAGTTTTAACTAATAGTAGCACTGCTACACACTGGTAGTGTGTAGATATGTTACAAGAAAGAAAGAGACAATTTGCCATTCGTAAGAAGAACTTCTCAGAACTTCTCTAGAAGTTCTGGTGTTAGGTTACCAATAAATATCCTGTAATTGCTCGCCGTGGAATCATTGCCCTTTAGTTTAACGTATCTGTTTGAGACGGAGTTTTCCACTTTGAACCAACCAAAGAAAAACAGAGATATATGATCTAACGGTCCAACACAGCTCCGACCACATGGAGGTGAAACAGGACAGTGAGGAGGACCCCACCCGGCTCCCCACTCCTGATGTTGCGCTTCCCCCTCCTCTCAGCCCACTGTGACTCTCTCAGATTAGTTCAAATTAATCCCTCCTGCAAGCGAACTATGATTCTTAGTGCAACGAGACAAGTCGAAAAATCAACCGGAAAGTTCAAGCAAATTCTAGATAAAAAAACGTAATCCGTTAAGATGCTCTCTCGTGAACAGTGGATAGACATACAGACAGACAGATGTTGGATTTTATTATTATACTGGCTGTCCCCCGTGACTTCACCCGTGTTGCAGTGAAACAGGACAGCGAGGAGGACCCTGCTCGGGTCCCAACTCCTGATGTCATGCTTCCCCCTCCCCTTGGCCTGCAGCCTCTGTCTTCGATTAGTGGCGACTTAATCGCTCCTACAAGCAAACTATGATTCTTAACCCAATGAGAGAAGTTGCAAAATCATCTGGAATGTTCAAGCAAATTCTAGAAAAAAAAACATAATCCGTTAAGATGTTCTCTCGTGAACAGTGGATAGACAGACAGACAGACGTTGGATTTTATTATTATACTAGCTGTTCCCCACGGCTTCACTCACATAGAAGTGAAACAGGACTTTGAGGAGGACCCCGCCCGGCTCCCCACTCATGACATCACGCATCCCACTCCCCTCGGCCAACAGTTTTTGTCTTGGATTCTCGCAAATACATCGGTACCGCGAGCGAACTCTAATACTTAGCGTGATGAGAGAAGTCGCAAAATCTACCGGAATGTTCTAGCAAATTCTAGAAAAATAACCCGATCTAAATCCATGTTGTAGTTCTCTCGTTCGCTAGCTAAGCGGAGGTAAGTTATGCGCCAAGTCTCAAAATCAACAGGAATGTTCATGCAAATTATAGAAAAATAACCCGATCTAAATCCGTGAAGTAGTTCTCTCATTCGCCAGCTAAGCGGAATTAAGGTACGTGCCCCGAGGCTGCCACGTGAGTGAAGAGGGCCCCGTGTGGCTCCCCAATTCTGATGTCACGATTCCCCTTCCCCTTGGCCTGCAGCCTTTGTCTCAGATCAGCGTGAATAAATCGCTGCCGCACGTGAACTCTGATACTTAGCGCGATGAGAAAAGTCACAAAATCAACCGGAATGTTCAAGCAAATTATAGAACAATAAAACGATCTAAATCCATGAAATAGTTCTCTCGTGAACAGCAGACAGACAGATGTTGGATTTTATTATTATACTAGCCGTCCCCCGCGGCGTTACCCGTGTTGTAGTGCAACAGGACAGTGAGGAGGACCCCGCCCAGCTCCCTACTCCTGACATCACGCTTCCTCGTCCCCTCGGCCCGCAGTTTCTGTCTCGAATTCGCATAAATTAATTGCTCCTGCAAGCAAACCATGATAGTTAGCACAATGACAGAAGTCGTAAAATCAGCTGGAATGTTCAAGCAAATTATAGAAAAGCCCGATCTAAATCTGTGAAGTAGTTCTCTCGTTTTCTAGCTAAGTGGAGGTCAGGTACGCCCTGAGGCTGGCACGTGAGTGAGGAGGATTCGCTCAAATAAATCGGTATCGCAAGCTATGATACATAGCACAATGGGAGACGTCACAAAATCAACAGGAATGTTCAAGCAAATTATAGAAAAAAACCCGATCTAAATCTGTGAAGTAGTTCTCTTGTGAAAAGCAGACAGACATACAGACAGATTTACAGAAGTTGGATTTTATTATTATACTAGCCGTCCCCCAACAGCTTCACTCACATAGAAGTGAAACAGAACTTTAAGGAGGACCCCGCCCGGCTCCCCACTCCTGAAGTCACGCAGCCCACAGTTTTCATCACAGGATTCGTGCAAATACATCGGTACCGCGAGCGAACTCTGATACTTAGCGTGATGAGAGAAGTCGCAAAATCAACCGGAATGTTCAAGCAAATGATAGAAAAAGCCCAATCTAAATCTGTGAAGCAGTTCTCTTGTTCGCCAGCTAAGTGGAGTTAAGGTACACGCCCTGAGGCCGGCGCGTGAATGAGGAAGGCCCCGTGCGGCTCCCCAATCCTGACCTCACCTCGGCCTGCCGCCTTTGTCTCAGATTAGCAGAATAAATTGCTGCCGCACGTGAACTCTGATACTTAGCACGATGAGAGAAGTCGCAAAATCAACTGGAATGTTCAAGCAAATTATACAACAAAAAAACGATCTAAATCCATTAAGTAGTTCTCTCAAAAACAGCGGATAGACATACAGACAGACACAGACAAACAGACAGACGAGATGTTGGATTTTATTATTATACTAGCCGTCCCCCGCGGCGTTACCCGTGTTGTAGTGAAACACGACTTTGAGGAGGACCCTGCCCGGGTCCTCACTCCTGACATCACGCATTTCCCTTCCCTCGGCCTGCAGCCTTTGTCTCAGATTAGCAGAATGAATTGCTGCCGCACGTGAACTCTGATACTTAGCACGATGAGAGAAGTCGCAAAATCAACTGGAATGTTCAAGCAAATTATACAACAAAAAACGATCTAAATCCATGAAATAGTTCTCTCGTGAACAGCAGACCGACAGATGTTGGATTCTATTATTATACTAGCCGTCCCCCACAGCGTTACCCATGTTGTAGTGAAACAGGATAGTGAGGAGGACCCTGCCCAGCTCCCTACTCCTGACATCACGTTTCCTCGTCCCCTCGGCCTGCAGTTTCTGTCTCGAATTCGCACAAATTAATTGCTCTTGCAAGCGAACTATGATACTTAGCACGATGATGGGAGTCGCAAAATCAACTGGAATGTTCAAGCAAATTATAGAAAAATAACCCGATCTAAATCTGTGAAGTAGTTCTCTCATTTGCTAGCTAAGTGGAGGTAAGGTACGCCCTGAGGCTGGCGCGTGAGTGAGGAGGATTCGCTCAAATAAATCAGTATCGCAAGCTAACTATGATACTTAGCACAATGGGAGACGTCACAAAATCAACAGGAATGTTCAAGCAAATTATAGAAAAGCCCGGTCTAAATCTGTGAAGTAGTTCTCTTGTGAAAAGCAGACAGACATACAGACAGATTTACAGACGCTGGATTTTATATGTATGTATATAGAGAGAGAGAGAGATTGGACCATTTATCTGAACACACGGCAGATTTCCTAGTCATCTGTCTTCCTCCAGCTTTAGGCTTGAGATTAAAAGAACCTGTCATCCTCCGTGGGATTAGTGTGGAGAGGAAGAGGAGCACTGACTGGGACGGGGCACAGAAAGAACGGAAGAGCAGACGAGTAAGCAACACTCAGGAAATGCCGTAAACCACACAGCCGATGGATGATCCCTCGGAGAAAGCCCTGAAGTAAATAGCGAGTGTGGGGTATCTAATTTAACAGATGAACGCTGTGAGAAGTTATGAGTGACACCTTTTATTGGCTAACTAGAAAGATTGCAATATGTAAGCTTTCGAGGCAACTCAGGCCAGATGTGATATGGAGACTGGAATTCCCTGAGCTTTTACAGACACCAGGACAGAGACAGCATTGGAAAAACCTGTAAGTGAGACATCTTAGATGTAAAAAGTGAACAGACCTCTCCAGGCTAAGAGAGGAGAACAACGCATAGTCAAGATCGTTTCATAAGACGACTGTCCAACAAAGTCTTTTGAAGATTTGGATGAGTTTTCCTTACAATGTGGGTCCTTAAGACAGTGTGAAATAAAAGACTGGACACACAATGAAGGTTTGGGGCGGCCGCCCGTATGCTTTCCCTGGCTGCAAAATGGCTTAAGTTAAAGTGGAAGTGCAAAGGTTCAAGTCCAAAGAAGAACTGTCTTGCTAGGGATGATGGAGAGTTTATAAGGTGACTCAAGGGAAGTGATGTCATCGGGGTGGGACAGGAAGTGACGTCCTCAGGGGCGGAACAGCCAGAATTTCCCATGTCTGGTCTGTCGAGAGAAAAGAGAGAGATTCAGTGCAACCTGCCGCCCCTCAGTCTGGCGTGGAATTGGTGTCTTCTGGTCCCTTTGCATGACTCCCAAACGCACGTTGTGTGTGACAGCAGGTGGTCTGTGTCAGTCCGAGAGATGGAAACAATCCTCCCATCTGGCCATAAAACTCCTGTCTCTATTAACATCATGTCAGAATGTGTTCAGTTTTAGCAGGAGTTTAACTTGCCATTGATTTCTCTCTTGCTGTGAGACTTGTGATCACATACTTGGCATTAGGACCATGTGGATGTTGGTCTCCGTCATGGCAGTGTCTCGTCATCACTCCTGTTGTTGGTGTTCATGAACAGATTATCTAAGTACAGGCAAACAAGTTGATGGATAGCGTTGTTGCTTTAGGCAGAAGATGTTTTCCTCTTCACTTCACTTGACTACACCATTCAGCGCACACTTGAGTGAGCAAAGGCGTGATGTGGCAGGGATGAGGATCAGCACCTCCAAGTCTGAGGTCCTGAGGTTCTCACTCAGAAAAGAATGGATTGCTCTCTCTAGGTGAGGGGATTAGGAAAATATGCCTTGAGTTGGAGGAGTTCATGTATCTCAGGATCTTGATGGAAAAGGAGAGCATAAGATGGCCTGGAGTGTCACTAGCTGCTCTGCGGGTGCTCTACCGGTCTGTGATGGTGAAGCAGGAGATGAAACTAAAGACAAAACTCAGTTTATGAGTTGAACTACAGCTCGTCTGTAACGTTCATCTCAGTCGTCCAAAATAACATCAAGTTGTTTCTTGTCATGTCTCCTCAGTACCACGAAAGTCTTACTTGTATATCATCTCAGAGCATTTGAACTTTACAACAATCTCAACCAGAACAGGCCATTTAGCCCAAGAAAGCTTTGAAGGTCCCTAAAGTCCTCCTGTCCACCACACTACTTGGTCTCTTATTCCATGTCTCTATGATTCTCTGTGTGAACAAAAACTTCCTAATGTTTGTGTGAAGTCGCAAGTTTCCAACTATGTCCCCGTGTTCTTGATGAACTCATTTTAAAGCCACCGTCTCGATCCACTGGACCGATTCTCTTCATAATGTTAAACACTTCAGTCAGGTCTCCTCTTCATCTCTCTAAAGGCTCAGCTCTTTTAATCTTTCCTCATCACTCACCCCCTGTAGTCCTGAATCAGCCGATTTGCTCTTCTCTGGACCTTTTCTTGTGCTGCTATGTCTTTATGGAGATCCAAACTGTACACAGGACTCCAGATGAGGCCTCACCAGTGTGTTCTAAAGCTTGAGCAGAGCCTCCTGTGACTTGTACTCCACACATCAAGGCGCTATATAACCTGACATTCTGTTAGCCTTCTTAATGGCTTCTGAACACTGTCTGGAAGTCGATAGTGTCGAGTCCACTATGACTCCTAAGTCCTTCTCACAAGGTGGACTCTCGATTTTCCGGCAGCCCATTGTGTATTCAAACCTCACATTTTTACTTCCTATGTGTAATTCTTTACATTTACTGACATTAAATTTCATCTAATCTGCCCAAGCCTGTCTGCTGTCCAAGTCACTGTGATGTTTCAATGGATTCTCAATTATCTGCCAATCTATCCAGCTTGGTATCATCTCGAAACTTAACCATCTTGTTCTTTATATTTCTATCCAAATCATTTATATATTTTAAAAACAGTAGTGGCCCCCTCGACTTTATTGTATACTCAGATATGGGGATGGATATTTGAGGAGTAAACTGCAAAAAATGATTATATTTTAATGTTAAGTACAGTACAGTGAATAATATACCGAACAATTATTATAAAAGTAAAGTTGAATAAATCGGACTCTGCAGCTGCATTAATAAAAAAGTACCACTTCTGGTTAGTGGAAATAGCCCAAAAGTTGATAGAAATCCACGTTTTGTACCTAATACTTAATGCAAAATGTGGTTGACCAAAGTGAAAGCTTACTCAAGTTATCGTTGTTAACACCCACACACACACACAGAGATAGACATAATTCCAAATATTTTATTTTCAAACTCAGGGAGGTCTAAAACATCAAAATTCTTCAGAATCTTGACATTGAATCTTTGGATGATTACAATACTTTCCCTATACTTTGTATATGAGAAAGTAGAAATACCATTTTCAGACTCAAGCAGGTCTTAAACGTCGAGATTCATCAAAATTCGAATTTTTGGAGGATATAAAATGCTTTCCCTATACTTCGTATATGGGTAAGTTAAGGAGATCTAAAATGTTGAGATTAATCAAAATACTTTCCCTATGCTTTGTATATGAGAAAATAAAAATGGTGTTTTCAGACTCAGTGAGGTCTAAAACGTTGAGATTCATCAAAATCTCAAAATTGAATTTTTGGATGATTCCAATACATTCCCTGTACTTAGTATACAAGAAAGTAAAAATAGCATTTTCAGACTCAGGGAGGTCTAAAACATCGAGATTCATCAAAATCTTGACATCGAATCTTTGGACTATTACAATACTTTCCCTATACGTCACATACGAGAAAGTAAAAATGGTATTTTCAGACTCAGCGAGGTCTAAAACGTTGAGATTCATCAAAATCTCAAAATCTAATTTTTGGAGGATTCCAATACTTTCCCTAATCTTTGTATACGGGAAAGTCAGGGAGATCTAAAACGCTAAAATTAATTGAAATGATTCCAATACTTTCCCTATACTTCGCATACCAGAAAGTAAAAATGGTATTTTCGGACTCAGGGATGTCTAAAACATCGAGATTCGTCAAAATCTTGAAATTGATTTTTTGGAGGATTTCAATACTTTTCCTATGCTTCATATACGAGAAAGTCAGGGAAATCTAAAATGTCGAGATTCACCAAAATCTCGACATCAAATTTTTAAATGATTCCAATACTTTCCCTTTACTTCGTATACAAGAAAGTAAAAATAGCATTTTTGGACAAGATTCATCAAAATCAAATTTGTGGAGGATTCCAATACTTTCTCTACACTTTGTATACGGGAAAGTCAGGGAGATCTAAAACATCGAGATTAAACAAAATCTTGACATCGAATCTTTGGACTTTCCCTATACTTCACATACGAGAAAGTAAAAATGGTATTTTCAGACTCAGGGAGGTCTAAAACATCGAGATTCATCAAAATCTCGAAACTGAATTTTTGGAGGATTCCAATACTTTCCCTATACTTTGTATATGGGAATGTCAGAGAGATTTAAAACGTCGAGATTAATCAAAATATCGACATTGAATCTTTGGACGATTACAATACTTTCTCTATACTTTATATACGAGAAAGTGAAAATAGCAGTAGCCCCAGCACTGTCCCCTGCTGGTCACCAATGTTAACATCGGCCAATTCTGATTGAGTTCACTGCACCATCACCTTCTGCTTCCCGTGTCTGAGCCGATTCCGCACCCATCGACACACCACACCTTGAACTGCCAGCTCTTTCAGTTTGGACTCTTGACAATAAAACAATATTCTCAAATGATAGACACACACAAGTCTGACCACATAGTGTTTTGATTGCTTTCATCCCAGATTCTAAGTTAAATTCCATCCATTATTCTAACTACAGGGTCACGGAGGTCTGCTGGAGCCAATCCCATCCAACACAGGGCGCAAGGCAAGATACAAACCCCGGGCAGGGCGCCAGCCCACTGCACTAAATTTCTATTATTATACTAAATTAAATATTAAATTAAATTATTAATATTAAATTAAATATTACATTTCTATTTTTATTCTACTATTTAGGTCATCGATTCCAGCCAACAGCAAGTTCTCGGCTGCACTTTGGCAGATTCACAGCTTAAATGTCAGAGTGCCTACCTGTAGAAAGCTGGCAAAGCCAATAAAATGCCTTCATGTTTTCTGACGTTCCGCTCCGATTGATGTCTCCACCTTGATCTTGCATGACAGGATTCATTGCATTCCTTTCCGCTGGGATATCAAAGAGGACATTGATGCCAACGGGCAAAACACAAAAACAAAACAACAAAAAAAAAAGACAGAATTTAATACCATCTATGACAGAAAAACAGAGCAGACCTCATTTGCTTGCCACGTGCCTCTTAAAGCCTACCGTTTGTGGACGAGGTTTTTAGAACATCGACTCCCCACCGTGCCCACTGTGATTTATTTATCGACGCAGCCCCACGTTCTCTCAGATTTCTTCAAAGTGGCCATTGTTAGACTGTGCTAATTAGCAAATTAATGTAGAACTGTGGGATATCAAAGCTTACATGGACCTTAATCTTGAGGTTTTGCTCTTTTTATAGTGTGTAACGATATACATAATTACACACACACACTCACAACAGACAGACACAGCAGGCAGTCCAACCCAGCTGTATGTCTTTGGTCTGCGGGAGGAAACTGGAGTACTTAGAGGAGACCCACAAAGACACGGAGAGAACATGCAAACTCCACACAGGGCTCCTTGTTGCGGGGTAGTGGTGCTGCCACTGTGCTAGGTGTGGGCGCTAGGGGTCACAGTTGCCCCTTAAACCCAACAGACAGACACGCAGGACACAAGGTAAAAGCACTAAGGAGTATTCTTCTTGATCAGTGCCCTCCAAGCACCACAGCCACAGTATACAGACAAATAGTCACAAAGCACAATTCTTTCTCTTGCTTTCTCTTTCTCCTTCTCTTCACCTCCTACCTCCTCCCGACTCCCGGCGGGGTTCATGGCAGTCTTTTTTTTATAGTGCCCGACTGGCAGGAACAGCAGAAGCCACTCCATGTCAGATGGAGAACTCCAGTTTTTAATCAGCCCGGAAGCGCTTTGGGGTTTCCGTCCTCGTGACCTACTAGTACTCCCAGGCTGGGCGAGAACCTTGTCTCTCAACATCTTCCCACAGAGTCCCCTGGCGGCACCCACGGTAACCAGCAGGGCTGTGATAGTGAACTCCATATCCCATGATGCCCTGCTACAGTGCAGAGAACCTGCCATCTAGCATCTTGGGGGAGGCAGTGTGTCCAAAAATAGTGGCCTTCCCCCACTCCTTTCAGTCTCAGGACGTCCCGGCTGGGTTGAGCTACAGGCCATCTATCACATTGGATAGAAACTGACTTGGGGTCCTACACACTCAGTTTCAGGAAACAAACTTGTGGTTTAAAGTCCAGCACCTCACCGCAATGCCCCCTTTGTCCTGTTCAGACACACGTTGGGACCTTACCTGCTAACTAGCTCAACTGGACAGCTGCAGATTCAGTCCTTACCCCTTTCTCACTGTGTAACCCGGAGCATATCATTTGTTCTCCCACCCTGCCAAATGAAGAAGCACGGATCCCGGCAGGTAATGTAGTGTACGTCACAAAGGTGCAGTGGGCCACCATTCAAGTCAGGTTAGGTTAGGGAGCCTGCACTGGTACAGCACGTTGCCGCACCCACCACACGATGAAACAACTCGGGATCCCGGTTAGCAACCCCCCCAGGCAGACATGCGGTCCAGTCCCACCCTCTATCTGCTGCAGCCAGGTGTTATACAATACAATACAGTTTATTTTTGTATGGCCCAAAATCACACAGGAAGTGCTGCAATGGGCTTTAACAGGCCCTGCCTTTTGACAGCCCCCCAGCCTTGACTCTCTGAGAAGACAAGGAAAAACTCCCAAAAAACCTTGTAGGGAAAAATGGAAGAAACCTCGGGAAAGGCAGTTCAAAGAGACCCCTTTCCAGGTAGGTTGGGCGTGCAGTGGGTGTCAAAAGTAGGGGTCAATACAATACAATATACAGAACAGAACAATTCCTTAAGACAGCATAATAATAAAAATTTTAGAAGTACGGTTTAACAGTAGATGATATGACATAATTAGGTTTGGATATTTTTAGAGTCCTGGAGACCTCATCCATCAGCTGCCTCCCCATTTGGCCATGCCACGGCTGAAACGTTGCTCCGATGAAAGGACCCCTCTTTCCCATGATTCCTGTGATCCTCCATCAGGGATGACTTTACCATAGGCAGGCAAACAACTTGGCAGGTGGGCGTGGCACCAATGGCCACATTTGGGTACTGAGAACAGAAACAGAATAGGTGAGGGTTAGTATTCAAATATAATTATCATGTTACTTATGTTATAGTGCTAAAGACTAACAACAGAGATGCAGTCTGTACAGTTAATCAGCAGCTCTAGTCAGGGTGTGCTAAACTGAAGTAGTGAGTCTTCAGCCAGGATTTAAAGGCTGAGACTGAAGGGGCATCTCTTATAATAGCAGGCAGACCACTCCACAGTTTAGGGGTCCTGTAACTAAAAGCTCGACCTCCCACTGTTATTTTATTAATCCTTGGAATCCTAAGCAGACCGACATCTTGAGATCTTAATGTGCTCAGGTTTGTAAGTCATGATAAGTTCAGACAAGTAAGCCGGACCTCGGCCATTTAATGCTTTATATGTTAAAAGGAGGATTTTGAAATCTGCCCTAAACTTAACCGGGCGGTAGTGTAAGGATTTAAGAACTGGAGTTATGTGTTTGTATTTTCTTGTTCTTGTAATAATTCTTGCAGCCGCATTTTGAATTAACTGGAGGCTTTATAGAGAACAGTTTGAACAGCCAGTGAACACCGCATTGCAGTAGTCAATCCTACTAGAGATAAATGCATGAATTAATTTCTCTGAATCCTGTTTATTTAGAAAGTGCCTTAATTTCCTAACATTTTTAAGATGGAAGAAACATGTTTTGGACGACTTTGTAATATGTGCTTTAAATGACATGCTAGAGTCAAAGATAACTCCAAGATTGCGGGCTGATTCAGTAAAATTAATGGGGACTCCAACTGAGTTAAATGACAGCAAAATATTCCTGTGATCAGCGTCATTCCCTCCAACAATTAACATCTCTGTTTTATCTGTATTTAAAGACAAGTAGTTCTCATCCATCCATTCCTTTAATTCACTAACACAACTAATTAAAGACAACATCGGAGAAACTTCATTTGATTTAAATGAAAGGTATAACTGGGTGTCATCTGCATACGAGTGAAAATTAACATTATGTTTCCTAATGAGAGATCCCAGTGGAAGCATGTAAAGTGAAAACAGTAAAGGTCTGAGTACTGAGCCCTGCGGGACACCATATTGAACTTCTGTGTATAATGATGGAGTCCTGTCAGCACATTTCTGTACATACTGGAATCGATTTGATAAATAAGAACTAAACCAAGCGAGCACGGGGCCTGTAAGCCCAACATCGTTTTCTAGCCTGTGCAGTAAAATAGAATGGTCAATGGTGTCAAATGCTGCACTTAAGTCCAACAACATAATTACAGTGGAGTTTCCTTCATCAGAGGATATTAGAGGTTATGTGGGTGACCCCTTGGCCTGGTCCAGCAATGAGGATCTTACAACCTGGATCACCTTTTGGGAAACGTGCCTCATGGCCGTAGTGCCCTAACTGACGCTCCCTCACAATGCAGGTCATGTGCCTCATTCGGGACTCCATGAGCAACACAAAGTCAAATCAACGGTACCCAAAGATTTTATGGTGAGACACACATGAAGGAGTCCAGTCTTCATCTCAGCTCATTACTCACAATCAGGGAGCACCAGAACTCTAAAGACTTGCACATTTGTCCTTTTGCAGATATCAGGAGTGCCACACACCCCTTTCCAGTGACCTCATGAACCCCCATGTTCTCCCAATCCATCTACTGACTTCATAGGAAAGTTCACCAGAGTCATGTAAATGTCACTGCCAAGGTAAGTAAACTTCTCGATGACGAGGTCGGCACTCTCTCCGCAGACAGACACACTGCTGATGGCCGTGCCCAAGAGGTCATTAAAGGCCTGGCTGTTGGTTTTTATCAGGGCACTCGCAAGCCCAGACACTCAGACCCCTCACTCAGCCTCTCGAGACCCCCCAATCAGAGCCTTCATTGACATTGCGAAGATCACAGCATCGTCAGCAAAGTCAAGATTCGTGAATCTGTCTTCACCAACAGATGCCCCCCAGCTGCTGGACCCCACGACGTTGCCCAACACTCAGTCCATACAAGCACTGACCAGAGTAGGAGCAGAACAGACCCATTAAGGCAAAAAAAATAAATCAAGCAGCTGCTTTGAGCCCCGCTGTATTTACAGAAATGGGTTTATGCTGCCACCTAGTGAGGACTTTTTGAATTTCCTCTACATATACGTTTAGGTAAAGTAGCTGCGTTTATTGAGGAATGCCAACAATACTGCACCTTCATGGTGTGTTTAGGGGTTTTCATTGTGAGGTGTACAAAACAAAATCCATTGTCTAAGTATCTTTGTTTAAAAAGTTTTTAGTGAAATTCAAAGCAAAGACAGTTCACATAAAAATAAAGAAATAGACTGATAATACACAAAAAGACAAAGTTCCTGTACATGATGTTTCTGTTTAAGGCTTACACATATTAGTTAGTTTCATTAAGCTACTGTCTTCTTCTTCTTTTTCTTTTGGCTGCTCCCATTAGGGGTCGCCACGGCAGATCATCTTCTTCCATCTCTTCCTGTCCTCGTCATCTCACTCTGTCACCCCCATCACCTGCATGTCCTCTCTCAGCACATCCATAAACCTTCTCTTAGGCCTTGAAAAGTATTACACATAGGAAGTAAAAATATTAGGTTTGAATACACAATGGGCGGTCGGAAAATCGAGAGTCCACCTCATGAGAAGGATTTAGGAGTCATAGTGGACTCTAAGCTACCAACTTCCCAACAGTGTTCAGAAGTCATTAAGAAGGCTAACAGAATATCAGGTTATATAGCGCCTTGATGTGTGGAGTACAAGTCCAAGGAGGTTCTGCTCAACCTTTATAATGCACTGGTGAGGCCTCATCTTGAGTCCTGTGTGCAGTTTT
This sequence comes from Polypterus senegalus, assembly GCF_016835505.1. Classification (NCBI taxonomy): domain Eukaryota; kingdom Metazoa; phylum Chordata; class Cladistia; order Polypteriformes; family Polypteridae; genus Polypterus; species Polypterus senegalus. Next base: position 318,970,766 of record NC_053155.1, on the reverse strand, counting down.
GGTCTCCAGGCTACAAAAAGGACATAACAGCACAAGAGAAGGTCCAGAGAAGAGCGACTAGGCTGATTCAGGGCTACAGGGGATGAGTTAGATAGAGGGGAAGATTAAAAGAGCTGAGCCTTTACTATTTAAGCAAAAGAAGATTAAGAGGTGACCTGATTGAAGTGTTTAAAATTATGAAGGGAATCAGTCCAGTGGATCGAGACTTGTATTTTAAAATAAGTTTATCAAGAACACGGGGACACAGTTGGAAACTTGTTAAGGGTAAATTTCGCACAAACATTAGGAAGTTTTTCTTTACACAAAGAACGACAGACACTTGGAATAAGCGACCAAGTAGTGTGGTAGACAGTAAGACTTTAGGGACTTTCAAAACTCGACTTGATGTTTTCTTGGAGGAAACCAGTGGATAGGACTGGCGAGCTTTGTTGGGCTAAATGGCCTGTTCTCGTCCAGAGTGTTCTAATGTTCTAATGTTCTTCCTCTTCTCCTCTATCCTTAGCATCCTTCTCTCATTACACCCCTCATCTCTCCTCTGCACATGTCTAAAACAACGCCATCTCGCCTCTCTGACTTTGTCTCCCTACCGTCCCACCTGACCCTCTGATGTCCTCATTTCTAATCCTGTCCATACCTCGTCACAGGAAATTATTCCACCAAAATATTCATTTGAAAGCAATATGCAGTCAAACTGCACATCTTTCTAGCAAAGAGACTCTGCGTCAAACTGAATAATGAACTCCCTTTAATTACAAATAGAGCCGAGAAAGTTAGCTTAATGGGTAGAAGATCATTCCGCTATCAGTCAGTGCTTCGTAAACTTTTTTCTTCGCAGTCCTTGTCGATTTTCTCCAAGTGTTGGATTCAGTTGATCGAGCTGCCCTGTGGGACATCCTGAGGGTTCGCGGGATCCCCTCGAGGTTTCTAGATATCATGGCCGGCCTGTACACTGGTACTGTGAGTGCTGTGCAGAGTGGAGGTAGACCCTCTGTTTTCTTCCCAGTTGATTCTGGGGGTCCGTCAGCGTTCTGTTCTGCTCCTACTCTATTCAAAGCTGGCATGGACTGGGTGTTGGGCAGGGTCGTGGGGTCCAGCGGCTGTGGGGCTTCTGTTGGTGAAGAAAGATGACTTTGCTGATAATGCTGTGATCTTCACAGAGTCAATGGAGGCTCTGATCGGGACACTCGAGAGACTGAGTGAGGAGTCTGAGTGTCTATGATTGTGAGGGTCCTGATAAAAACCAAAGATTAGGCCTTTAATAACCTCAGTATTGTGTCTGTCTGAGGTGAGAGTGTCGACCTCATTGAGAGGTTTACTTACCTTGGTGGTGACATTCATGTCCCTGGTGACTCTTCCTATGAAGTCAGTAGACGGATTGGGAGAGCATGGAGGGTCATGAGGTCGCTGGAAAGGAGTGTGTGGCGCTCCCGATATCTCTGGAAAAGGACGAAGGTGCAAGTCTTCAGAGTCCTGGTGCTCCCTGTTTGTAAGACATGGCCGCTATCCAGTGACCTGAGATGAAGACCGGACTCCTTCATGTGTGTCTCTTCAGAGAATCCTCGGGTTTGACTTTGTGTTGCTCATGGAGTCCCAAATGAGGCACATAACCTGCATTGTGAGGGAGCGTCAGTTATGGCACTACAGCCATGTGGTGTGATTACCCGAGGGTAATCCAGCTCATTGTTGAGGACCTGAGCGGCTGGAGTGGTGCACCTGATATCTGCAAAAGGACGAAGGTCTTTAGAGTCCTGGTGCTTCCTGTTTGTAAGACATGGCCGCTATCCAGTGACCTGAGATGAAGACCGGACTCCTTCATGTGTGTCTCTTCAGAGAATCCTTGGGTTTGACTTTGTGTTGCTCATGGAGTCCCAAATGAGGCACATAAACTGCATTGTGAGGGAGCGTCAGTTATGGCACTACAGCCATGTGGTGTGATTACCCGAGGGTAATCCAGCTCATTGTTGAGGACCTGAGCGGCTGGAGTGGTGCACCTGATATCTGCAAAAGGACGAAGGTCCAAGTCTTTAGAGTCCTGGTGCTTCCTGTCTTGTTATGTGGTTGTGAGACATGGACGCTATCCAGTGACCAGAGACAAAGACTGGACTCCTTCATTAATGTGTCTCTCTGGAGACGTTTGACGTGTTGCTAATGGAGTCCCGAATGAGGCACATGACCTGCATTGTGAGGGGGCATCAGTTACGACACTACAGCCATGAGGCGCGTTTTCCTTGAGGGTGATCCAGCTTGTAAGATCCTCATTGTTGGACCAGGCCAAGGGGTCGCCCACATAATACTTGACTTCTGCAGATAGAGGGTCATTTCCAGAGGGTGGAACTGGACCGCGTGCCTGCCCTTGTTGCCAATTAGGATCCTGACCTGTTTCGTCATGTGGTGGTTGTGGCAACGCGACGTACCAGTGCCTGCTCCCCAACCTGACCTGACCTGACTTGTTTTGACGTCACTTCTGGTCCCCAATGACATCACCTCCAGGTCCGGCCCCAGAGATGACATCACTTCCGGTCTCATGGATACCACTTCTAGATTCTGGCACCAATTCTGGTCCCGCAGACATCACTTCCGGTTCCGGCCCTAAAGATGATGTCACTTCCTGAACGGGCCTTTAAAATCGCCACCTTTCTTGTCTTTGATCAGTTCTGTTTTGGATTCAGTCTTGTGAAGATCTCTGTTCACCAAATTCAATTACAGCAGCCAGGATACATTATACGGGTAGCTGCCCCAAACCCTCATCATGTCTTTTGGTATTCTTTATCACACCGTGTTTTCCCTTCCTCATCTTGATTCATGATTATCAATGGTTCTGGGTTGAAGTGTAACCAGGGACCGTAGAGCCAACCCGGACCTTCACACTTACTTGCATGGTGCTAATCCACATGTCACACATCGCCACTCTCCAGCACCATCATCAGTCTGCAGAGATAGTCATAATCACAATAGTGCAAACAAAGCCTTCTCAAATCCACTTCAAGGGTGGCGCCTCCAAAGCCTTCCCGGGCAGCATTTGGGTGGAAGGCAGGAAAGACAACAACAACCATTTATTTCTTGGATAGTCCAAAAATCACACAAGGAATGTCTCAAGGGGCTTTAACAGGCTCTGTTTTTGTTTTAACAGCACCCTGGGCTTCAACCTCTAAGAAGACCAGAAAAAGCACCAAACCCTTACAAGGTGAAAAAAAAAAACAAGAACAAAGAAGAAATCTTAGTAAACGGATTCAGAGGGAGACTCCCTTCCAGGTAGGTTGGGCGTGCAATGGGTGTCAAAAAAATGGGGTTACTGCAATACTCAATACAGAAGACAAGTAGTCCTCCTCACAGAGCTCAATGGCCACCTCAGACATACAACACAATGGTGGAAACTACAAGGCAGAATGAAAGAACAAGATGATACGAATCACTGAATACTGTGAGGATTCAGATTTGTTCAAATACGCCAAGCACAAAGTAGAGACTAATGAAGATACACGAAAAAGCACAACGTCTGCCCATCAGCTCATTGTAGAACCTCCTGTGACGTGTGAGTCCCTGTCTTGTACCCCAAAACACGAGGCTGAGTCTCAGTAACCGACTCTATTCAGCTTGAAAACAGGAACAGCACGGTTATTTATTGTAGAGGGATCTACCGCTCTCCGATACCAGAGGTGGGTAGTAACGAGTTACATTTACTTGAGTAACTTTTTTAAAAAGAATTGTACTTCTAAGAGTAGTTTTACTGCACAATACTTTTTACTTTTGCTTGAGTACATTTGTGAGGAAGAAACGCTACTCTTACTGCGCTACACTGGGCAACACTCGACTCGTTACTTTTTTCCATTTACACATTAGATACGCTATATTTTTGTCGGAGAGAAGCCGCCAGTGGATCAACTGCATGACTGTTTCACCAATCAGACGTAGCAACAATAATCACATGGCTCCGTTTCACTAATCAGACGTAGCCATGGAGTCACATGACCACACACAAACTTCCTGCGTCTGCAGCCCGTGAGAGACTTTTAGGTCCTGCGGGGCTCCTGATCACTGCTAAACGGTCACATCTTCACTGCAGGAACCTTGAGAGCCAACTCCTGCTGAAGCTTAACCATCACGTCACTGAGTGAAGAACAAGCACGTGTTAACCAAACAGGCACAGACACAGACGGTCAAGGGAAAGTGAGACTTGTTGGACGTGCACAGGCTGCCTTGTTCTGATGTTATTTTCTATCAGCTGTGCTGTTTGGAGGACGCGTGAATCTGCAGTATCATACTGTCAGTGTACAGGAGATCTCGTCACTGTAAGTAATCTGCGCTGTTCAGACACACACGTTACCTGCTGCAGGTATCGGCCTCAAAAGCTTTGTTGTGAAAAACTTTATTATTTGTGAATCTTTATTTTGTAAAGATGTGATTCATTATTACTCATGTTTTATTGTATTATTTGGAAATAGCAGAAAAGAAATCATTTATTATGATCAAACAGTTACTCAGTACTTGAGTAGTCGTCTTTTCACCAAATACTTTTTTTTACTCTTACTTGAGTCATTTTCTGGATGACTACTTTTTACTTCTACTTGAGTAATATTATTCGGAAGTAACGCTCCTCTTACTTGAGTACAATTTTTGGCTACTCTACCCACCTCTGTCCGACACACAGACACAGCAGTCGGGCAGGGACATGGCCAGGTAATCTTGTTCCCTGCATTTATAACGTTCTTTGCATCACCCATCGACGACAGGCACAATACAATACAATACAGTTTATTTTTGTATAGCCCAAAATCACACAGGAAGTGCCGCAATGGGCTTTGGTACTTATAGCGCGACCGTAATCGGCCCGGAGTTACTTCTGTGGTGTGCTGCTGCAGCACTGTGAGCCTGCGGTTGTCCCGGCAGCCGATAAGCAGTCTTTCATAGACACGGCGATCGCACTTTGGGATGCTCTTCGGTGTGTCGTCCCATTGGGGGGAGTCCCAAAAGAATGGAGAAAAAAAAAAACAACTCACACACCGACAGATTATAGAAAAGGAGTCAGACAAGCCAGACAAGAGTCAGAGTCACACAGACCTCAGCCAACAAGCCGCTTCCCGCATATTAGCCATTCTATGGCCGAGTCAGTGCTGGGCCGGCCAATCAGATGGAAGGACCCTTCTACTCGATGATTCCAGTGCTGCTTTACCTGAGACTGGCAGGCAAACCACTAGAAGCGGAGCAGTTGCACCAAGTGGATACTGGGAAGAAAACTAGAATAGGTGAGGGTTAGTATCAAATTCTAACTATCATGTTACTTATGTTTTAATGTTAATGACTGACAACAGAGATGCAGTCTGCACAGTTAATCAGCAGCTCTAGTCAGGGTGTGCTAAACTGAAGTAGTGAGTCTTGAGCCAGGATTTAAAAGCTGAGACCAAAAGGGGCATCTCTTATAGTAGCAGGCAGAAAAATGCACAGTTTAGGGACCCCCTGTGACTAAAAGCTCGACCTCCCACTATTATTTTATTCATCCTTGATTTATCCTCAGGATAAGTTCAGACAAGTAAGCCGGACCTCGGCCATTTAAAGCTTTATATGTTAAAAGGAGGATTTTGAAATCGGCCCTGAACTTAACCGAGCGCCAGTGTAAGGACATGAGGACTGGGGTTATGCATTTGTATTTTCTTATTTTTGCAATGATTTCTGAAATGGCACTTTGAATTATCTGGAAGCTGTATGAAGAACAATATGAAGATTCAGTGAACATCACATTTCAGCAGTCAACCCAAATAGGATGATTAGGAAGAGGTTGGGAGCATGCGCTGATAGAAGCATGAATTAATTTCTCAGCATCCTGCATATTTAGAAAAGATGTAAAAAAACACATTTTGGATAGTTTAGTAATGTGTGCTTTAAAAGACGTGCTAGTGTCAAAGTCAAAGACCACTGGAGACTGGTATACAGTGGGACAGAGAGTCATGTGTGCTTTGTGCTGACGTGTGCTTTGCAAACGCTAGAGTCTGTTGAGAGTTGTTGGTTTGTTCTGTGGTGTGAGATTTACATTAAAAAAATACATTTTGCTCTTAAAAACTTGGGTTTTGGTTGCCTCTAAGGAACCGTGTGGGAATTTTTAAAGCTTTTTTCCCTTTAGAAGGTTTTTTTTGCTTTTTTTTCACCCGCACAAGAGCAAAAGTAGCTGGGTGTTTGGAAGTGCGCTTGGAGAAGTTATTTGTACTTGTAGCTGTTCTTTTTCTTGTTATCTGTATTTGAATTAGCATCGAGGCGGCAGGGTAGAAAGCAGCAGTAACTTATATTGGCATTTGTAAATAAATAACCGCGTCGTTGTAACAGCGAGTCCTTAGTTTAAAGGAAAAGAAAAAAGGCGCGGCTGACTTCAAAGCAGTAAAAGGTGGAAACTCAGTAGTGCGCAGGTAAGCGGAAAGCATTAAGACGCCGATCAGGCACAAGGAGCAGTAGGAGCAAATAAGGTAGTAAAGTTTGATTTATTTGTTTATTTTAGATTAAACAGTCCTTAGCGGTCCAGAAGTAGAACAGTTAAGTGGGCGACAGCGTATTGGTTCATTAATACAAACAGTGTGAGTGAAGACCTTATAAGTAAGAAGAGAGCAAAGTTAGGAGAAGAGACAGAGAAAAGTAAAGTTAACCTCATAGAAAGGCAAACAGCAGGCAGCTGAGAGGGAGAACAGTACAGGAGCTTAAGGGGAAAAGGTGTAAAATATCTGTAGCAGATCTTAGTGTTACCATTTAAGTTAAGGAGCAGCTGAAAGAAGAAGAAATTTAATTTTAAGTTAAGGCAGCTTAGTAATCCCAAATCAAATTTTAATAATGAGGCCAGTGCAATGCAAGTCCTGTTGGATGTTGGACTTTTAGATGATGGTTTGGAAGAGCCAGTTGTCTATGAGGGCTACATCTGCAAGAGATGCCAGCTGATCCAGCACCTCGAGCTCAGGGTCGCTGAACTGGAGGAGGAGTTGGCTGACCTGCGTTGTAATAGAGAATTGGCGGACTTGGCCCAGGTGTCCTTTAGAGAGATAGTGTGCACCCCTAAGGTGGGCGGAGGAGATTCCAGACCAGACAGGTAGGAATAGGTGGGTCACGGTCACAAGGCGTAAGGTAAAGGGTGCACACTGTCCGGGGGCATCAACCCCAGAATTAGAAGTGTCTAACCGTTATCATGTCCTGGCGGAGCTGGACGGTGACTCTGATAATTCTGAGGTGGTAGGCAGGGTTGAGGAGCCCCAACGGGCCACCTCAAAACCAGTTCCCAAAAAGAGAGAGGTAGTGATAGTTGGGGACTCAATCATTAGGAGGATTGAGGTGTGCCCCAGAGAGAGAGAGAGTCTCGCGGTGTGTTGCCTTCCGGGAGCACAGGTGGGAGACCTCCTGGAAGGGTGGATAGGCTCTTGGCCAGAGCGGGTGGATCCAGTTGTCATTGTCCACGTTGGAACAAATGACATACATAAGGGTAGTCTGTCAGTTCTGCGATCCAAATTCAAAGAGTTAGGTACCAAGCTGAGGAGCAGAACTGACAAGGTAGTCTTCTCCGAAGTTCTGCCTGTGCCACGCGCCAGTCCAGGTAAGATTGAGGAGATTAGAAGGCTTAACGCGTGGCTCAAATCTTGGTGCAGGGTAGAAGGGTATAGGTTTATGGGGCATTGGGACTCCTTTTGGAACAGATGGGACCTGTTCCGCGTGACGGGTTACATCTGAACCGGAGGGGCACCAATGTATTGGGGAGGCGTATGTGTAGGCTAGTCGAGGGATTGGGGGCAGGGAGTTTAGGACAGGCCAGATTTAGATCTATACATGGAAGAACAAACAATGGTGTAGAAATAAAAATGCATAGTAATGTAAATTTTAAGCAAACACGTAAAGATAGAAGGATTAACACATTAAAAATAGCTTGCCTTAATGCTAGAAGTATCAAAAATAAGGTAAGTGAGTTGGAGTTGTATGTAGCAGAGCACAATTATGATATTATAGCAATAACGGAAACCTGGCTAAATAACAAAGATGGGGATGAGTGTAACATAGAGGGATACACATTTTTTAGGAAGGATAGACAGAACAGAAAAGGAGGTGGGGTTGCTGTTTATGCCAAACAGGAATTAAATGTAAGTCATCTTCAGTTGGATGATGAGCCCCATCTTAGTGAGGACATGTGGCTTCACCTGGAAAATATTAGGGAAAAGGTCTCATTTTAGGAGTGTGTTATAGACCACCCAATTCAGACAGTAATTTCAACACACATCTTTTAGTAATATCAAAAGGCAAGTTTACAGGGGATATTATAGTCATGGGGACTTTAATTATCCAAATATTAACTGGGATAACCTTACAGATGGAGGAGCACAAGAGCAGGAGTTTTAGAAGTAATCAGCGACTGTTTTTAACACAGCATGTTAAAGCACCAACAAGGGGTGAAGCCTGTCTGGATTTAGTATTCTGTAATAATCAGGATAGAATTGAGGGTGTAGAGGTGATTGAACCACTAGGGTCAAGTGACCATAATGTAATACAATTCTCAGTATTTTGTAAGAGTACAGATGCAAAGACTAAAATTGTTAAGTTGAACTTTAGTAGGGCTAATTTTGAGCAGATGCGACAAAGTCTAAGTAGGATAGACTGGGATAAGCTTTTAAATGTGGAGACAGTCGAGGAGCAGTGGAACAGGTTTAAAATGTTTTACATGTAATGCAGGACAGATACATACCTAAATTTGGAAGTAATAGGAAACTAAAAAACTCCACGATGGATTAATAAAGATTTAAAAAGAAGTTGCAAAGGAAAAACTGCTGTATAAGGCATATAAGACTAATGACTGCAAAGAGAACCGTAGCATATGAGAACATGAGGGCAACCATTAAGAAGGATATCAGAGAGGCTAAAAGACAGTTGGAGAGGAATATAGCAGATAAGGCGAAAGAAGACCCCAAGAGATTCTTTCAGTATTTTAGTAGTAAAAGAACAGTTAAGGAGGAGGTCAAGTTCATCAGTAGTAAAGGGAATTAAAAGATACAGACAATGAAATAGCAGATGCCCTAAACTTACATTTTTCTGAGGTGTTTACAAGTGAGCAAGTGGATAACCTGCCAGAGGTAACAACAACTACTAAGGAGGTACTGAGGGATTTGGAAATTGTAGAGGGAGAAGTGCTGCTCAGATTAAATAAGATGAAATCAAACAAATCACCAGGCCCAGATAATATTTATCCTCGTGTTCTTAAGGAGGCTAGTGAGTACATATATAAACCCTTGACACATATTTTAGGAAGTCACTGTGCACTGGAGAGATTCCAAAGGACTGGAAAATGACAAATATCATCCCATTATATAAAAAGGGTGACAGGGCAGATCCAAGCAACTATAGGCCAGTAAGCTTAACAAGCATCACAGGAAAATTAATGGAAGGAATTATTAAGGATAAGATTGAGCAACACATGACAAGGACAGGAGTTATTCTGAACAGTCAGCATGGGTTCAGAAGAGGGAGGTCGTGTTTTACTAACATGTTGGAATTCTATGAGGAGGCAACAAAAGGATACGATCAAAGTGGAGCTTATGATATTATTTATCTGGACTTTCAGAAAGCATTTGATAAGGTGCCACATGAGAGGTTGGGCATCAAGTTAAAAGAAGTGGGAATTCAGGGTGATGTTTTTAGATGGGTGCAGAATTGGCTCAGACACAGGAAGCAGAGGGTGATGGTGCGAGGAACCTCATCAGAACTGGCCGATGTTAAGAGTGGTGTTCCACAGGGGTCAGTGCTAGGGCCGCTGCTATTTTTAATATATATAAATGATTTAGATAGGAATATAAGTAACAAGCTGGTTAAGTTTGCAGATGATACCAAGATAGGTGGATTAGCAGATAATTTGGAATCCGTTATATCATTACAGAAGGACTTGGATAGCATACAGGCTTGGGCAGATTTGTGGCAGATGAAATTTAATGTCAGTAAATGTAAAGTATTACACATAGGAAGTAAAAATATTAGGTTTGAATACACAATGGGCAGTCGGAAAATCGAGAGTACACCTTATGAGAAGGATTTAGGAGTCATAGTGGACTCAAGCTATCAACTTCAAACAGTGTTCAGAAGCCATTAAGAAGGCTAACAGAATGTTAGGTTATATAGCACGATCTGTGGAGTACAAGTCCAAGGAGGTTATGCTCAACCTTTATAATGCACTGGTGAGGCCTCATCTTGAGTACTGTGTGCAGTTTTGGTCTCCAGGCTACAAAAAGGACATAGCAGCACTAGAAAAGGTCCAGAGAAGAGCGACTAGGCTGATTCCAGGTCTACAGGGGTTGAATTATGAGGAAAGATTAAAAGAGCTGAGCCTTTACAGTTTAAGCAAAAGAAGATTAAGAGGTGACATGATTGAAGTGTTTAAAATTATGAAGGGAATTAGTCCAGTGGATCGAGACTTGTATTTTAAAATGAGTTCATCAAGAACACGGGGACACAGTTGGAAACTTGTTAAGGGAAAACATTAGGAAGTTTTTCTTTACACAAAGAACGATAGACACTTGGAATAAGTTACCAAGTAGTGTGGTAGACAGTAAGACGTTAGGGACTTTCAAAACTCGACTTGATGTTTTCTTGGAGGAAGCAAGTGGATAGGACTGGCGAGCTTTGTTGGGCTGAATGGCCTGTTCTCGTCTAGATTGTTCTAATGTTCTAATAACGGCGAAACTTCGGGCTGATTCAACACCATCGACGCACCCCTTGTGTTATCGTAGGCTACTGCAGCTCAAGGCTTAGTGATTTGCACAGTCCTCCTGAAATTAACATTGACAGTTGGGGCATTTGGCACAATGCTTAGGGGGTAATGGCTTTCTTGTCCTTCCACTTGATCACAATCATTTTTGCCACAAAGCTACTTGCACCCACGGTGAACTTTCTCAGGGCCGAATGGCAGTGTGGTCGTAAAAGTACCGTATGTCACAGTTTCACTATCTGTGTTGTAACAGACGGCACGCTGGGATGCCCTGGATATGGAAGGATGAGGGAAGGCACATTTTTTTTTAGGGCACAGTGCCATCCCCTAGATCAGGGGTATTCAATTAGATTTTTCATTGGGCCAAATTGTCATACGGCTTTTGCCAGTGGGCCGCACATTTCCCTGTATTTCTCGTATTGTGCCATTAATACAAAGCACCACTGCATTTTCAATATTTTTATTTAAAGGAGTGAAATGGCATTAGAATTAACCGCTGGCTTCTAGTGCAAATAATAAAAACTGCAAAACAGTTTAACAGAAATCTGAGTCACAAATTAACAGTGACAGTATTTGCTTTTTGCTTAAATAAAATAAAGCCTAGAAAACAATAATTACAATTTCTTTTTGTGCAAATAAGAGCAAATATCAAAGTCACAAACTCACAGAAACAGTAATAGCAATATCATATTGTGCAAATAGGAAACAAACATAACTTTGAATGAAATCACAAACGTAAACTGCTGGCTTTTAAAGCATATAAAAGTCCACAAAAGTGTGTCTAGTCTTCATACTACAGGACATTTTGATATCTCTCTAATGAGAAAAGTGACGCTTCATTGACTGGGCAAGACGAGAAAAGTTAGGTTCATAGGGGGTGACAGCAATCCGCAAACAATGATGCAGATGCTCATTTGTCAAGGAGATCCGATTGTCTGTTTTTATGGCATTCATGTCAGAGAAGGATGATTCACATGTATATGTTGATCCAAACATTGTTAACACACACGGCCAATTTTTTCATGTTTGGGAACATCTCTGGGACAATCTGCCTTGTCCAAAGCTCTGTGCAGCCTTTTTCCTGAAGGACATCCTTTAATTCACATGATGCTTGCATTTCAATCATTTCAAGTTGCAGGGGACCTTCATCAACACCATGCAACTTTAGGAACTCTGCTGCTTTCGGGGAAGTATTGGGTGTGCTGGTGAAAGTGTTCCTCCCAACATGCAGCAACTCTTTGGGAATGTCCAAGTCATTGAATCTCTGTGCAAAGTTGTGTTTCAAATGATCGAGAAAGTCTGACGTGACCTTTGTGACTTTGTGATGACTTGATGAAGCCACTGAGGGTTGGAGAGTGCAGCAGTCTGCTACTGAGATCAGATGAAAAAAATATCCAGCTTATCTTGAAAAGCAGTTAGCATTTCAACCACATCAGCAACTGTTTTATCTCTCCCCTGAAGTCCCAGGTTAAGTACATTCAAATGATGAAGGATATCACATAAAAAACACATCTCAGACACAAATTTATCATCCAACATGTTGGTCAGAAATGTTTCAGCCTTCCTGTGCTTGCATTCACAAAGGAAAGTGATGATTTCTTTCTCTCGTGAGTGAGTTTCCCTGGCTTAACCACCTCACATTGTTATGCAAAAGTAGGTCAACATGCTGAGATGACATATCAGCAAGAAGTCTGTGTTGGAAACTAGATGTTGATCTGATAAAAGTTAATTGTAGCCTTAACAGAATCCATTGTGTTTTTCAACTCACCACTTAATTGTGGGCAAAGGACACTCTGATGGATGAGGCAGTGCAGCGACTTCATTTTTGGCGCAAGTGCAGACAGTCCTTTGATCTTCCCTGCCATCGAGGGCGCACCATCTGTAATAAGCAGGGTGATACGCTCCAAGTCCAGTCCGTTCTCTTGATCAACAATCTTCTGGAAGAGAATTTCTCCTGTTGTATTCCCTTCCAGTGGTATTAATCCCAATATGTCCTCTTTGAAACAGTGACCATCGAAAAAATCGCACAAACATACAAAGTTGAGCTACATCCGAGTTGTCTGTTGATTCATCCACAGCCAGAGATATGAAATCAGCCTTCCTCAGTTGATTAAGAAGAGCGTCCGTAGCTAAAACGTCCACCCTTCTCGCAGCTGTTGTATCGGACAGTGGGATTGATTTAATCGAAGATATAACCTGCTCTTTCACTTTTTCATCCGTTACCACCTCCTCGACAGCAGCGTGTATGCGTTCTTTTCCTGTTTCAGAATCTGTAAATGGTCTTTTATTTTTAGTCAGTATCCATGCAATTCAGAGAGATGCTATTGTAGCTTTCTGTTGCAAAGTGCAGGTTCGGGTGAAAACCACACAACTTCGCTGGTAGTTTTGAGTCAGTGTCTTTATTTTTGTCTCTCGAGCCTCCGAGCCCGGGGATATTCATTATCAAAGTTAGTGTGAGTCGTCTGGAAGTGCCTCCGCACATTGTATTCTTTATTTACCGAGCAAATGACAAGACAGATCAGCATTTTGTGTGTGTGCATACTTATCAGTCCACTCGTTGTTAAATTTCCTATTTTCGCTGTCAACCTTACGTCTCTTCTCTTTTGAATGTGACATGTTCGCTCTGTTTTCAACTGTCATAAACGTTCCATCAAGAGCGTAAACAGCTGCGCGACGTCCCGTAAAAAGTTGCAAAATGTTCTAAACTGTCGCGCTTACAGTTAAGTCGCAGCTATTTGAATGAATAATTTATTAAGAGGTATGTAGTCAGTGGGCCGGCCCAAAATGACTGATGGGCCGGTTCTGGCCCGTGGGCCACCTATTGAATAGGGCTGCCCTAGATGCTAGAGGGTACCTCCCCTGGTTTACAGCGTTTCCCACAGGGCACCATGGGACTTGGAGTTCTGTATCTCAGCCCTGTTGGGTGCCGCCAGGTGGTGCTGTGAATATACAGGAGCCATGGGAGATGAGGTTTTTGCCCAACCCGGAAATGCTGGCGGGCCACGTGAACTATAAAAGGACTGAACTGACCTCACAGAAGCGCGCCAGAGTCGGGTGGAAGGTGGACAATGCTTGCTGGGAGGTGTGGAGGAGAAACGAACGACAAAAGAAATAGAGAGAAGAGAAGATTTGTGGGCGGTAGTGTGCAAAAATTCAAAATTCAAATGAAAAACTTCTATTCAGCGTGGTTCAGCATGATTATATGACTGAACTTGAACTTTCACGAAGCAGGAATCTGGCAAAAATAAACGTGTGCTTGGTGCTTTGAAATTGTGTCCTCTGTGTCGGTCTGTTGGCTTTGAGGAGCAGCAGTGCCCTCTAGTGTTTGCAGTGCCAATGTCTGATGATCCATTCACATTGTCGTCACTAATCTCTCGACCTCACTAATGGTTCACTTTCAGTTTGTTCTAAAAGTGGCTTTACAGCTTCTCGTTAACATGCCATTGTGCGTTTTGGTCAACAGCTCCACCCCACTCGTGAATATTGATGAATTACCATTGAGTGGCAAAACAAATAGAAAAAAAATCATGTTTTTTATTTTGCAAAATGAGATTATTTTGTCCGCACAATATAGTTCCAAGTGTTTTTTGGGCCTTACGCTTCATATCTCATCCAAACTGATTAACCACAGTCCCACTTGGGATAAACCGCATTTAAATACAATTCCACGCTCAAGGTCAGCACCAAGGAGTTTAAGAACCAGCACCATTTTAAAAATCTTAATTAACTTTAAATACAAAATAAAGAAAAAACGTTTTTAGTACGAATATACGTGGGACGGTCAAAAAGTCCCTGCACTTTTTTTTTAACTCTATGTATTAAGAATTTCAAAAAACAAATGACATCACTTTTCTAGAGTCACAACAACAACATTGATTTCTAGAGCACATTTTCATACAAATGATGAAGAAAGAGAAAAAAGACAAAATAAATAAGAATTAAAATTAGACAATACTAATTAACATAGAAAAAAGTAAGATCTGATGGCCAGGGAGGACAGAATCAACAAAAGAAAAAACTCCAGATGGCTAGAGAAAAAAATTAAATAAAATCCAGACCCCTCTATGTCCTCATGGTATTTAGGGTTCACATGGAAGAACTTGATGATGATGGCCATGCGGACTACTGGAGCCTCATGCATAACGGCGTGCGTAGAATTCACACTCAAACATGGTGTACGGACAAACGCGGAAATGTGCATACACATCTGAACTTCCACGTTCTTCCGCTCCATAAATCCCAGTCAGCGTGAAAAGTAACGCATGTCCACGCGCCTGTCGCCCCTCTCGGAACTTTGAAGATGCAAATCAATATAAATAGCCCCTTATGTTTTGCGGTCTGTGAAAAGGCAATGGCAAAAGCACAGGGGAAATAGAAGAATTTCAGCGAATACCAAGTGGAGGCAAAGAAAAACGTACAATGTGTTGGTTTAAACAGTGGAATAAACAACAAAAGGAAGTTAATCGAGCGACATAGCATGTCGGAGAAACTCGAAAGTTCAAGTTCAGAAAGTCACATAGTGTCCAAAATAAAAAAGAAGTGGTCAGATATCAAAGTCACCGTGAAAAGGCGAGTCGTAACCCACCGTCTGAGTGCTCTATGATAGATTATTCTGGTACAGAGAAAAAAAAATAGGCACACAGTGGGAAAAAAGCACGAAATGTCAACTTTAATCTCGAAATGTCCAATTTAATCACGTAGTTTATTTTGTCATTAAAGTAGAACATCAAAAACTTGATCTTAAAATTATTTAATTTACTATTTTCTCAAATCCCATCGTAACTAAAGTAACACGTTAAATGCTTTGTATTGTATTTGATCTTCTATGTGCTCTATGTGTGTCAATCACTACGTGTTTCTTAAACCGGCTTTCTCTTCCTCCGACAGGACACAGAATCAATTACATTCATGATATTATAGCTCTCTGAATAATTAAAATACTGAGATGTATACATGATATCATTTTCATAATGATAGGAATTAAAGCATGTTACTAAACATGGGAACATGGTGGCGCAGTGATAGTGACGAACTGGCGCCAAGTCCAGCGATTGTTCCTGCGTCCCACAAGGTGTTTCCTGCGCCGTGCATGACCCTCGATGAAATAATTATTGCAGCAGTACTGTCTCTTTCAAACTTACTAACCTCTAATTCCTGTCCTTCCTTTTCTTTCTCCAAGTACTCGATCGCCACACAATCAGCTTAGTAATAGACGTTAAGCCATCTGTAAGCTTAAAATGCCAATTCTTCAAAACTTTTATGGAATATTGAAATATCTTCGTAGTACATGTTTATTCTATCCACTCAGTGCCGCGCCAATCCCAGCAAAAATACAGCGCGAGGCAGGAACAATTTGTGAACGGAGCGCCAGTTCGTCACTGCCGCTGTCCACCATGTCCTCACACATTTAATTATTAACAATATACATTATTTTAATAAAGTTTAAAACTTATCTGTATAATGTAATAAACATGCTTTACTGCATTTCATCTTAAAAATTATACAGAGAGCTCCAAGAAGATAGTGCTTGGAAATCTAAATCGACTTAGAAGCCAGTCGTCATCATCATCTGTAAATACGCGGTTTTATAAAGTTGGCTCAGGTTGTGGAATATTATAACTGTATCACAAGTTTACAGTGAGGTCATCACACTTATAAGTACAAACAGTTCTACCAGGAACAATTGATCAATCAATCAATCAACATTTATTTATATAGCACATATTCATACAAAAAAATGTAGCTCAAAGTGCTTTACAAAAATGAATAGAGAAATAGAAGACACAATAAAAGATAAACATAAGTCAACATTAACATAGAATAAGAGTAAGGTCCGATGGCCAGGGTGGACAGAGAAAACAAAAAAAAAAATTGATGGACGGATTGAGTGCGTTTAGAGCTCTTGGGATGAAACTGCTTCTGAACCGCGAGGTCCCAACAGGAAAGGCTCTGAAGCTTTTGCCATACTGTATAGAGGGAGTTCAAATAGACTGTGTGCATGGCTGAGACAGCATGTGCCTGATGCAGTATACCGATAATCTGCTGTACAGCTGTGATTCCACACTCGGATGCAGTGGGTTAAATACTCAGTGGTGGACTGAGAGTGACAACGCTAAAGTAGCTATAGTATTTGGAATGGTTTGGCCATTCTGTGCACCATTATATGGTTACGGGTTGATTACAATGAAATGCCTTAAACTAATAAACAATATGCCGTTAATTTCAGTGCATTTGATAAAGCCGTGTCAGGGATGTGAATCTAAAAAATAAAGGGAAACCACACAGGAACAGCAGCACTGCTTTGACACTGGGTGCCGGCAATTTGCAAAACCGAGCGGAGAACTTGTGTACGCCAGGGTTTGATTTGGCGTGAAAATGCGCTTGGCTTTACACCAAGTTTAGGTTTTATACATCACGATGTGAGTGTGGAAACAGGTGTACGTAACATGTTTGTGCGTACGCACCATTTATACATTAGACCCTGGCCTTAAATCCATCAATGTAGGGACATCACAGTGCTTTGATTAGGTGGTGGGGCTGCAGATCGCAGATCACAGAAAACCAGAAAAAGAACAGAAGAGAAAGAAGAGGTTAGTACTGATTTTAGAGCCACCATGAATGATAATGATAATTAATTGAATATACAGAGGGCGGCATGGTGGCGCAGTGGGTAGCACTGCTGCCTCGCAGATAGGAGACCTGGGTTTGCTTCCCGGGTCCTCCCTAAATGGAGTCTGCATGTTCTCCCCGTGTCTGCGTGGGTTTCCTCTGGATGCTCCGGTTTCATCCCACAGTCCAAAGACATGCAGGTTAAGTGTGTGGGTATGTATGTGTGTATGTGTGCGCCCTGCGGTGGGCTGGCACCCTGCCCAGGATTTATTTCTGCCTTATGCCCTGTGCTGGCTGGGATTGGCTCCGGCAGACCCCCGTAACCCTATAGTTAGGATATAGCAGGTTGGATAATGGATGGATGGATGGATGATTATACAGAGCATCAAGTTTAAACTAAAATGAAGCTATGAGAAAGCCATGTTACAATAATGAGTTTTTAGCAATTTTTTAAAAATGCTCCACAGTATTATCCTGGCAAATTTCTCAGTAAACTCATATTGTAGATTTTAGGTGCCTAACAGCAGAAGGCCTCACCACTTCTTTTAGGTTTTGCTCTTGGGATTCTAAGCAGACCCTCATTTGAAGATCTAAAGTTACGATTTGGAGTGTAAGGTGACAGACAATCTGAGATATAAGATGGAGTGAGATTATTGAAGGCTTTGTAAACCATAAGCAGTGTTTTAAAATCAATTCTGAATGGCACAGGTAACCAGTGTAGTGACGCTCAGACTGGGGTGATGTGCTCGGATTTTCTTTTCCTAGTTAGGATTCCTCCTCCTTGAACCGTCACCTTATCGTGGTGGAGGGGTTTGCGTGTCCCAATGATCCTAGGAGCTATGTTGTCCGGGGATTTATGCCCCTGGTAGGGCCACCCAAGGCAAACTGGTCCTGGGTGAGGGATGAGACAAAAGCGGTTCAACAAACCTCAATGAAAAATAAAACTGGACAACGTTTTCCCTTGCCGGGACGCTGGTCACCGGGCCCCTCTGGAGCCAGGCCTGGAGGTGGGGCTCGATGGCGCGCCTGGTGGCGGGCCTGCACCCATGGGGCTCGGCGGGCACAGCCGAAGAGGTAACGTGGGTTCTCCTCCCCATGGGCTCACCACCTATGGGAGGGGCCAAGGAGGTTGGGTGCAGTGTGAGTTGGGTGGTGGCCAAGGTGGGGACCGTGGAGGTGTGATCCTCAGCTACAGAAACTGGCTCTTGGGGCGTGGAATGTCACCTCTCAGAAGGGAAGGAGCCTGAGCTAGTGCGAGGTCGAGAGGTTCCGCTAGATATAGTCGGACTCACCGCGGACGCACAGCTTGGACTCTGGAACCAATCTCCTTGAGAGGGGCTGGACTCTCTACCACTCTGGAGTTGCCCCCGGTGAGAGGCGCCGAGCAGGTGTGGGCATACTTATTGCCCCGACTTGGAGCCTGTGCATTGGGGTTTACCCGGTGGGCGAGAGGGTGGCCTCCCTCCGCCCGGGTGGGGAAGGGTCCTGACTGTTGTTTGTGCGTATCGCCCGAACAGCAGTTTGGAGTATCCACCCTTTTTGGAGTCTCTGGAGGGGTTGCTAGAGGGCATACCTTCTGGGGATTCCCTCGTTTTGCTGGGAGACTTCAATGCTCCGTGGGCAATGACAGTGAGACCTGGAAGGGCGTGATTGGGAGGAATGGCCCCGATCTGAACCCGGCGGTGTTTTGTTATTGGACTTCTGTGCTGTCACGGATTGTCCATAACGAACACCATGTTCAAGAATAAGGGAGTTAATATGTGCACTTGGCACCAGGACACCCTAGGCCTCAGGTGATGATCGACTTTTGTGGTGGTGTCGCCGGACTTGCGACCATATGTCTTGGACACTTTCGGGTGAAGAGAGGGGCGGAGCTGTCAACTGATCACCACCTGGTGGTGAGTTGGCCGATGGTGGGGAAGATGCGGTCAGACCTGGTAGGCCCAAAGCGTGTTGTGAGGGTCTGCTGGGAGCGGCTGGCAGAGTCCCCTGTCAGAAGTAGCTTCAACTCCCACCTCCGGCAGAACTTCAACCCCGCCCCGAGGGAGGTGGGGACGTGAGTCGAATGGGCCATGTTCCGTGCCTCTATTGTTGAGGCGGCTGACGGAGCTGTGGCGCAAGGTGGTCGGTGCCTGTCGTGGCGGCAATCCCGAACCCGTTGGTGGACACGGCGGTGAGGGATGCCGTCAAGCTGAAGAAGGAGTCCTATAGGACTTTTTGTCCTGTGGGTCTCTGGAGGCAGCTGATAGGTACCGGCAGGCCAAGCGGCAGCGGCCGGTTGTTGCTGAGGCAAAACTTCGGGCATGGGAGGAGTTTGGAGAGGCCATGGAGAACGACTTTGGACGGCCGAGGAGATTCTGGTCCACCGTCCGGCGTCTCAGGAGGGGAAGCAGTGCAGTGTCAACACCGTATATGGTGGGGATGGTGCGCTGCTGACCTCACTTCGGGGCGTGGGTCGGTGGGAGGAGTACTTGAAGACCTCCTCAATCCCACTAACATGCCTTCCAATGAGGAAGCAGAGCCTGGGGACTCTGAGGTGGGCTCTCCCATCTCTGGGACTGAAGTCACCGAGGTGGTCAAAAACTCCTTGGTGGCAGGGCCCGGGGTGGATGAGATCGCCCGGAGTTCCTTAAGGCTCTGGATGTTGTAGGACTGTCTTGGTTGACAC